>NW_005187469.1:476497-513550 GCF_000239375.1 Pundamilia nyererei | reverse complement strand
GTCTGTACAATGAAAGGACTTAGTATGATGGATTTAGCCCTGATCCCTCTAAGAAAAGCAGCGTGTTCAAAAACAGTGTTAACAGCGCTGCCTCAGCAGTTCAACGCTGCCTGCTTGACCACAAGTTTCCGGTTGCCTCTACCATGATCACTCTCTTTCTCACTGTCTTTCATTCCCCCTTCTCTCTCTCACTCATTTTTTCTCTTCATAGATCTTCAGCTGTGCAGCTGGCCTCTTTAATACACAGGAGGGCTCAAGATATTATCTTCATTTTTGTGTTTCTCTAAGGTATAAACAAATGCAGACACAAAACTAGCCATGCATGCACATAAACATGCATCGCAAATGCATACATTGGCTCTCACTGACACACGGTTGCAAGTGTAGACTCTATGTTGGCTTTTTCAAGTGAAGCCATTAATGCAGTACAGGAGCTGACACATACGTAGCACTTCCTTTCTGTCAAATGAGTGGGCAGACAATGCTCTATATTTAGAGAGAGAGAGAGAAGAGAAAGAGAGAAGTAACTTCAACTCAGAAATAACTTAAAAATAGATGTACCCTATCATTGAGAGCATTTCTTAATATGCAGTTTGGAAATCCCAGTCTGCAATAAATGCACTGCAAAAGGTGAGACGGTGGACTTGTAACTGCGTTACATTGAAATGAAAAAAATGTTCATGATCAAGGCATCGAACTTTAAGTCGTCTTATGTAGTCCTACCAATATCCATTACAATATCCATATATGGTATGTAAATAAATATAAAAGGTTTGTTTACACCTCCTAAAAAACACACTTGTTATTACTGTACCAACACTTGGACGTTCCGGTTTCTTCCAAAATATTTTGTATCAAGTGTTCGTTTGCAATCCTCATGCAGCAATATGTCATTTTTTTGACAAAAATATATATGCACAAAAATAATACAATGCTAAAATTTACAACTGCAGACATACACCAGCAAATACCCAATGTTTATTTAAAATGCATAAAATCACAAGATTAAGTCAAGTTAAATTTACCTAACATACATATGAACAGAAACAAAGACAGGTAATAAACAAGTAACTACATGCACAAATACTATTCCACTGTAACAACTCACACACATATTGTGCCATCGACTTATATTATATTAATGCTGCTATTCTGTATATATTGTACATACTATTGTTTGAGTACTTACGATTGTTTTTTTTTGTATTTTTTATATTTTACATTTATATTTATTATTGAAACTTGCACCAAGGGAGTGGCACTCCAATTTCGTTGTACTCTGTACAATGACAATAAAGGCTATTCTATTCTACTTACCACTACCATGGTGCACCTTACAACAAAAAAGCCCTTTTTTCATTTAAGTAGATCACGTGATTGTTTGGTAGAGATGACCACATTCCTACTGTTTGCATAGCTGCTCTGACATTTTCATAGTCTGAAACTTTCATGTATTTAAATTCAGGACTGCCTGTGAATATAGGTAAGTTTGAGTTTATTGTTCTAGTGTTGCAAGTTTTGAAGTTTGGGGTTCATGCTTTAATTTCTTTACTATTCCAATAGCATCTTCTTCTGACAAAGTTGATTGTTTGATTTAGGAATGAATGAGAATTTCTTTATTAATAAAACCAAAAGCTTTGAAATAAACTTAATTACGTTTAATTTGAATTTAATTAGATTTAATTAAATTAAAGAGTTCCCAAAGATAAAAAAGGTATGCCTTCAGTCTAGATTTGCAAACACTGATGCATAAATCTGATGCCTGAGGTGACTTGGTACAACGGCAGCAAAAGCATGACTCCCTTTTGATAACTGTAATGACTTGTTGTTTTGCAATCCTATATCTAGGATGGTAACTAGTTTTCTCAATTTTTGCTTTGTTTTTTTACTTTATTTCTCTTGACTGACTTCATTGTTTTTAACTGTGTCTCATTCCCATTCATTTTCTCATTACCAAAGCCCAAGGTGTATAAACTGTCCGGTTTTCAGCTTAGTTCCAACTTCACATGTTGTACTTCCTGTGTTTTTGCTGCGTTGTTCTGGATATATTATCACCATGTCCACAATAAAGCACATTCTGGCCCTGCCAATTTCACTGAAACCTTACAAATAACCCAAACAGTTAATAATTAAAAAAAAAAAAATAAAAAATAAAAAAAAAAAGTAGGTCAATATAGAGGTCCCATCCTGTCACTTACCTTTTGGCCTCATGCCAGTGACACAAATTTCCCCATGAGTGTTGACAATTTACGGTTAATGCCATTCAGTTCCTGATTACATTACAGTACACAACTGTCTACACCTTTCTTGTACAAGCAGTCATTGGCAAGCGTTGCAGTGGTCAGCTGAAGCCTCGGACGGTGCTACCTAACAGAAAACAGGAGCGCTCATTTCCGTTAAGGCACACTGCAGACATCTCAGAAAACAGGAAGGGCCTGACAGCACTGTGTGGAAGTGTGCTCATAGAGCAAGAGAAAGGTGGTGTTTAGATGCATGCAGGGGAGGTGAGGCTATATGTGTGTCTGCTTGATTGGAAATCCCCAACCTAGGATAGCTTAGGGTCTTTTGACAGACACAGGTTTAATCGTCTCTCACATCAGAGTTGGACAGAGTGCAACAGTACATATCTGCACAATTTTACCCACAAGTAGACAACAAGTAATACCTGAAAAACAAGTGAGGAGTGACACCTTTTGGACTCGTTCACATAAATATTAATGCGTGTGGTACAGTGAGTTATCACTTACAGTAAAAAGCATAAACAAGTTCCTTGACTTCTTTTTTCTTTTCAGGAAAAAAAGACATAGTGTAAAGTCCCACTGAAGTCAATTAAGAAAAATAAAGTAAAACCCAAAGCAAAAATTGAGAAAACTAGTTATCAGAATAACACAGGAAATGGACAACAATACAACCCAGAATAGACACTGATTGTCTGTTACTTTGTTCTACGTGTGAATTACTTCACATTGAGCAACAAAACAGTCCCTCTCTTCAATAACCAACAGTTTGTCATCTGTGATTACAACAAAGCAAAGGTAACTGAACACTGCTATAATTTTTCAGACACACACCTGCACAAGCGAAAGCTGCAAAGATATTTCAAAAACAGACATGTAATCTTGCATGAGCAACAAGGGATATCAATCAAACTGATTTCCTGCATCAACATAATGGACAATATGCGGAAGTCCTTTTGGGTGCTTGAATGTGCACATGTTTGTGTGTAAACTTGCCCAACAAGGAATTATCTCCTCCTTAGGGGAGATACAAATATTTGCAACAAAACTTTTAGGTTTTTAGTTTCAGATCGGAGGATCTGGTTAAGTTAAGTTAAAGGTTTACATGCACCAGGTATGCCTCTTAGTGTAGTATGCTAGATCCATCAGGCAACAGGAAGCTGGACAAAACAAGACAGAGAGAAGTTTCCCTTAAAGGTCTGCATGTGAGAGTTTGTGTGTGTGTGTCTGGTAAGGCCTTGCCTGTAAGAAGTGGGTCATTTGGACCACTAGGGTTCATGTGAGGATGTGGCGTTTAGCTTAAATTAGGTAACACGCAAGAACAAGAGTTTTGCAAAAAATTGTATATTTAACCCAAATGACAATGAAAGCTAACACTTACTTGTGTGTAGTCACCCATGAACAAATACATCATGCCACGCACAAAGCACTTAAAACATAACTTGTACTGGCTGATATACACAAATTCAGTATTTGCAAACTAGGAACTTTTTGTGCAAAACCCTTTAGGCTACAAGTTTAGCTACACACATTCATAACACTGACTACAGTGTTTTTTTCTGCTTTTCCTCAAACATTGCTATGAATGTGAAACTCATCTGAAATATTATTGTTACATTTGTTACATAAGTATTTTGGAACAGTGTTCGCATTCAGTCATACATCTAAATTCATTCAGCTCAATGATCGACAGCTCTGAACGCAGACAGCATTGTAAGAACAGTACAGCTGTGACCTCAGACAGAAGGCCTGAGGATAACCGGAGCACTGTAGAGAAGTATGAATGATTTATGTTTTTGGTCTTAATGAATAGTAAGCTATTTTTATAGACAGCTAAATCAGCTATTCAATCTTCACATGCAGTTCTGCCATGCTTGTTTGTAAAGACATCTTTAGAAAGAAGCAGCGAATAGGTTTCACATATTTTGTTTGCTTATATAGCCACAAATCAGCTGATTCCCTTACATGGCAACCAAGAAAATAGTCTGGCTGGGTTTCCTAATACTTTACAGTCCTGTCCGTCAAACAGATGAGATGGTATCCCTGCTATCAGTCTATCTGTTTAATCAAGTGCAATGTCTCTCATACACACATGGCTAAAGACTGATTGAAATGTAATAAGAAAATTAATTTTATTCATTGACTGACATAAATGTTTGAGGTATGTGTTAGCAGTGCCCTTATTGAAAGTATATAGCCTATAGGGACTTTAACTCACATTCATGTTTTGATATATATTTTTTCAATTCAAGTAGTTGTTCTTGCAGTAGTCAGTAATATTACTGCAAAGGTCTCAACAACAAACATTGTTCGTTTGCTGCCCAAGATCACCAGTCTAACCACATATCAGATCTTATTCAGCCACAGTGGGCAAAAATGGGCGACAGTGAATCACAGCTGTAAACTTTGAAAAAGTAAAAAATCTTTTGGGGTAAAGTGACCCGCTGCTACCGCCACAGGATGTGCCAAGTGCGTCACATAAAGAAAAACAGCAGCACAAATAGATCTTCACACATGTGGCTACGATGGAGCCACTACTTTCCAAGGAACCCACAGTTGCAGAACTGTGCCAAGAAGTATTGCCATTTATTTTTATGTCCCTTAAAACAAACAAAAGGGTAGTGTCTCAAAGTGAGGCCAGTCTGCGGCCGTCTGTATTTTGGCATCTGCTATACGTGGAACTAAGTGTGTTTTATAATCACTTTCTGCAAGGTTGTGTTTTTGAATTTGTGTTTGGGGAAATTCAGTGGTTGTGTGGGCTAACACTGGTCCAAAGCTGTATCTGAAAACTATAAAGTGACAAAAAAAACTTTAGAAGTTTCAAAACAGAGCTTTTTCAGTAAAGTTCGCAATCTGAAAATTTACTCTATGAAAAAAAACAAGCCGTCATCGCACGCTTGTAGTGCAAAGTGGCACCCTAAAACGCAATGTTTTGTCCAAAAGCGTAACTGGTAGAGATAGTTCACTCACGATAAGGAAAGCCACAAATGCTCAAACATGTGAAGCTGTTCTTACGAAAGCAGCTGCCATTTTGACCAACTTGTTTTGATTCATTTTAAAGTAAAGTAAAGATTAGGATTTATTTTATTTCCTATTTTCTCTCATATATCTCATATCTCTTATATATCTTTTATTTTTCCAACCTGCTTTAAAAATACACTTTTGTTAATATGTTTATTCAGTTTTCTCAATTTTCTTGTTTATGTAACGAGTGATATAGAGTGCACTGTGGTTTGTAGGATGGTATACGACATATGGAAAATACATTAGTTCAAGTAACTGGTAGTGGGAAGTCACGCCGTCTGACTATGCTGCAAATTCTTAAATAAGCCGTAGAAGTTAACACAGCCTGAAGATATGTTGGAGGATGTTCTTCCAACTAAATTTAACAGCAGCTATTAAAAGGTTTATTAAGTTGTTTGTGACCCACAACACCTGAAACTACCCAATTCCTTCCTGCCATGTCTTTAGGTTATGTGTCAAACCAACATGGCTGAGCCAAATTTGGCAAACAGCAAGCCAAATGTATTATATATTTAATTTATTGTATTTTATAATATATTTGTTCCAGAAGAGAGTTCTACATTGTCAAACATTTTTTGTTATTTATTCATTTTACTTTTGCTCCCCACATCACGAAGCTATGACATCACAACATGATCGATCAGTTTCAGTGTTGATCCTGGACCAACAATAATTATGATGATGCAGGAACAATCTTGACCCATCTTGACACAATTAAGACATTTTCTGTAGCCCGTAGCCGCAAACTTAAGTATTTCCTTGAGCACTTTTTTTCCTCCTAAGAATTTTCTTCTCTGTCTTCAGCATTCCAACCAAACACTTCCCAGCAGAACACAAATGTAATGCATTGTCTCTAGCGCTATCAGTGCCCTCATGCGGGCCAGCATTCTCATCTGTTGGTTTTTGATCTACTAAACAAAATTAGAGATTATTTTAGAGATTATTGTTAGGATGCCTTTAAGATACATTTCCCAAAATTCTCCTAAATGTTGCCCTTAAGTGGTTGACATTTAAGAACTAAGAATCCTTTGTGGAGAAACGCCACTACATCAGCACATGACGCTGACCCTGTTTTTATTTCATGGCTTACAGCATGAGCATTATGTAGTTAATTATGTAATTAATTGTTTATTATAGTTATTTTGAACACATTAATAATTGATTACACAATAAGCATATTGGGTAAAGTATATAATTAATGATTATTATTATCCTTATTAATAGAACTTATATAGGCAAGTTCTATTAAAGTCTATATTTAATGATTAATCATCCTTAAATTAAATAGGTGAGTTCTGTTCCACTGCTGACACAAGACAGTTTAAATGCGGTCCTGTGTCTCATGGTGCACCTGTTCAACACTCCAGAACATGTTTCTTGGCTACATTATCTCACTGCAGGCATTTGACTCACCCCAGAAACTGTTTATGAGTGACCGCAGCATTGATAAGGTTATCTTTATAATGAACGAAGTGCAACTAATTTTCCTTATTCTGTGTATTTATATTATGATCATTTGTTGTTCATTCCCGCTATTGCAAGATACTCATGAGTTCCCCTTGAACACCGTCCAAACCAAAACCGCGTCAATGAGGTAATAGCCTAAATATTTTAAGCAGTGAAGTCACCCGTCCTTCATCTGTCAGTGAAAAACCTCACCCAGTAGCTGACATCAGTAGTCTGATTTTAAGTAACATTACATTTCTTTTTGCTTCACTAGATATTGTTGCACATTTGCTTAACCAGTGATCACGATTCACAGACAGCCTAAAAAGAGACAATCATCCATTTTCCCCCCTCAAAATAGCTGCTGATTCACTACCCACAAATGACCATCTGCTTTCTTCAACTACAACTAACCATCATTCCACTTAACCCCAAAGTGGTGCCAGGAAGCTCAGATCTAAAACAAGGAAGCTGGAGGAAATGCCGGCTTACTTTTAGACTCAAACAGACACAACAGAGAGCCGGGGCTTCAATCAGATCAGGCACTGTTATCAAAATCTTGCTAATCTTGAAATAAACCGCCGCCCCCCTGTCTTCCCGTGTCACAAGCCAGGATGTGGGGAGGTTTTTGAACAGGCTAGCTTGCACGTAAGAGACTATTCAGAAAATATAGTCGGATTAAAAAAACAACAACACACAGCGCGAGAGAGACCAGGCACTGCAGCTGTCATGAGCAACAGCTACAGAATTTCTTGTCAAATATTTCTGCCTGGAGCTCTACTTTAAAACCACTGCCATATCTTATCTCCATATATCACAGTAAGTGTATACTGCTGACAAAATCGTGTACCAGTGTACAAACACAAACAATGTTAAGGCAAAAGAAAGAAAGAAAGAAAGAAAAGAAAAGAAAAGAAAAGAAAAGAAAAAAAGCCAACATAAACAAAAAAGCATATCTCAAACTTAGCGGCCAATCTCTGAAGTAAAACAACAGCATAAACAATAAAAATACGCAGGCCATTCACAGTTTCACCTTAAACTGAATGCACAACTGCATGCAAATTATTTTTCATCACTTTCAGTATGTTAGCTACAATTTAACAGTCGTCGACACCAACTTTTGCGCGAGTGAGTAGCGGGTTAAGTAAACTAAAAATGTCAGCAGTTGGTGAAACGAAGATATTCTAGCTTTTAGGGAAACTTACCTAAAGTTGAGCTAATGCAGGAAGCTTCATTCGCTCTTCTTAAATTACTGTACTATTTCTGCGTCTCTGTCGCTTCACTCCAGTCATCTGTCTGACAGCAGAACAATCTGCTGACCACGCCCACTGCCCGGAAACCAATCAGAGCTCTTAACCAGAAATGATCATCTAAGCACGAGCCTTCGATAGATGACTAGATAGATGTCACAGATCATAATTGGTGTTTGTGGCAGTAAAGCCATTTTAAACTGTTTGATGCTGGTTTTACATGCATGTCTCTATATAAAGATATATGTGTGAAGGTGCATATCTTTACTTACAGATGACCGCACGGGTGTCGCTGCATTTCAGAGGGTATTCATTTTTACCTCAGACGTGGCATGCAGTATAATATGAAACACTTACAGTTTCAGAGCAGTCCGACGTTGCTCTGTTCATTCATGTTGTAAACGTAGCCTATAAATTGAGTCGACTTACTCTGCAGACGTATACATATTTTAATGATCTCTGAATTGAAGATGTTTCATAGATAGACAAATATAATTTACAGAAAGAAATATCACACTTTCATCAGAGGACACATGTAGATGGAGGGCACTGGTGTCATGCATTTATCTGACATTTAAACACAAAAAGTACCTAATTTAACCGCCTGTTCGCTCGATTGTCATGTCATTTAATTATACCAATCTGCAGTGCTTCAATTTCAGTGTCAGTCAAGTCATCAGGATATTATCCCTTTACACTAACAAAACAATAACATTTTAATTGCACAGATTACTGAGTGTAAAGTGCAATGAATCAGTTCCTTTTCATGCAGGAAGTGTACATCCAAATCTATTTTTAAACACCTTTTCCCCTACTGGTGTCCTTATTTAAAAACAAAATCAAAAACATTTCGTTCATAAAATATGTTACAGTAATTACAAAGACACTTTATTCCAAGTACACTGTACTTCAAGTGAAGTCAAATAAAAAAGTCACTGGGGCCCTCTGCTGGTCATACTTATAATTTCAGTTAAAACAGTACAGTGTAACTCCTTAGGAGAAATGTTATAACTGTGTATAACAGGCATAAAAATGATGATGTGATTTTCAAGTTATAGTACACGGCGGAATATTTACAAAAATAATATTTACATATTCTCTAATAGTGTGCATTCTCAGATATTGTCACCTAATCTGATTATAACCCCCAATAGACACCTCCACATGGATTTCCAGAGAGAAAAGTTGGTAAACTTTGACTCCAATATACCACAGTCGTAACATCTCCCTCACCAGGAGCCTGGTAGCACAGCATGTGGTGTTGCTAGTTTGTGTATCTTTTCACCCAAGACTCTCTAGATTCACTCTGTTTACCCAGAGGATATTTTAATGTGACTGTGGGTGGAGTCATGTTTGTCTGTCAGTGCAGAAAGAGGAAGTGAAACTTGATGAATGAAACCCAAAGTGTTCCCTAATTACACAGAATGACTGCTGTGTACAAAGAAAACAACACGCAATCAACTCGGTCTCTTGGTTGCCTGGGTCTTCTGGTATGTGTAAATATATATAAAAAAAATAACATAAAATAAAATAAAATAAAATAATCAGGTGACTTTTGTTACTATCCCTGTTTTTATGTTTCCAAATGTTGCACCCCACTGCAGGTCGAAGGCACCATCATGTGAATCTGTCCAAGTACTTCATAAAAATTAGCAAAAAATATTAAAATATCCTCTTTAGTTAGTCTCTAGTTTCACAGAATATGCACAACAGTGCAGAGCATCTTTCCCAGATCAGTGGTCGGCAGTCTCAGGGAAGAGCCCCACTAAAAGTGACTATGGGCAGGCAGAGGAGGGAGCAGAAGGTCGGGTGGAGTGGCTGGATTTGAGCAGAGGCCTGGAATTTTCGTAGCCTCCAGTCAGTGGAGCTGTCAGGTTTGTAGCACACTGATATTTCACACCTGGATGACAAAGAAGGAGATATATGGTTAGAGAAAAACAAACATTTGCAAGGACTGTGTACTGTAAGTGGGTTTTGTCATTTCTGTGTACGTTTCCTGAGAGGAAAGAGGGTCATGGTGACGCAGCTGAGAGAGAGAAACTGCTCCGAGAACAAATCAAGGGCTAAAATCTACTTTGTATGTCTTTGTGATTCTAAATTATTTTTTTCTGACAAATGTTTCTTCTAAACACCCCCCCCCCCCCAAAAAAAAAAAGAAAAGAAAAGATAAAGCTGTGTCTTAACGTATGGTTGTGTTACCATGTAGACCACGTAGATATGAAACAACCTGTCTCAATTAGCTACCATCACATATAGCTTCTTTCCGGTTTCTTTTCATTTGGGTGCACGTGTTTATTTTCATTCCAAACCTGGTGACACTCTGTAGTATCTTCTTCTCATCCTGGTCCAGGCACACAGCAAAAGTTGTGTTTTCAACACCGCTGACCTGCACCTTGTCCACCTTCACCTCAGTCACAGTCAGTTGCTGCAAAGGTGATAAGCGGAGCAAATTGTCACGAACAGACATTTTACCAAAAACCAACAAGACTTCACGAAAAGGAATCATTTTTAAACAACACGCACGACTTTCACACCTCGACCGAGCTGCATTGAAAACAACTCAGATGGGTTCAATCATTTAATCAGGTCTACATGTTGCTGATGAGGTTAAAAACTCTTATAAATAAACGCTCCAAACCCAAACTAGGTTAACACACCAGCATACAGTGCTGCAAAACAATACTACTGCCAAAGCACACACCAGCAAAAGAATTGTGTTCTTGTTTGTGTGTTGTGGCTTTCTGTTCCATCACGGTGTCAGACAGTAAACGGTTCCCATACATGCTTGTGTGTGTGACTAGATATTCAGTCAAGATTTTGAGATGAAATCGAGTGTGTATCGAGGACTCCATCTTCAGTGATGGCTGTGCTGCAAAGCTGTTTGCGAAAGTAGATTGGTGCTGCACTTTCATAACCACAAACCACCAAGGCAGACTGATATCACGTATTGCTCACCTGGTTGTAGCCCTTTTTGCATTTCCCATTCTGTCTCTTCAGGACTTCAGTCATCGTCAGCTGCAGGCACTCCATCTTTGAGTCTGATAGACATTGTTTTAGGTCAATTAAGAATACACTTGCACATTTTGTTCATTTTCACCTTGAGAAAGGGTTTCGATTAGAAAACTAGCTTGAGTAATACGGGAATAAGAAAGTGAATGATTCGAATTGACAGTGAAGAATGGAATGTGTTTCCCTGAAATGAAATTGTGAACAGACATACGTTTTAATGGTAAACACAAAGAGTTACATACCTAGCTCCTCAGGATTCTTGCATGCTTTGATCAAGTTTACTGAAGTACAAACTTTGGTTTCTCGCTTCCACTGACTTCTGCCGCTAATAACAACCTGAATGAGAGGAAAAGTAGGGTAAGATTACGGCTCTTTTATTTTAAAAAACACAAACAAACCCCAAAACACTCCAGTTTTGGGAGATGAGAAAAACAGATATGATCATGACTGCTTCCAGACGACTGTGTCGATTTTGAAAGATAAAGAGATGTCACTTTTACCAATTTCTAATGGTTCAGACCACATGACCACAAAGACCAAACCTTTGTGCAAGTCTTTGTGCTTTGTCACAGAAGTTTGATGCGTCATCTCCTGTGACTCAAGAAGCGACCATATAACTTAAACCAGTTCTTAAGGCGGTGGAAAACTGCACTAAAGTGTTTGCTTGTTTTTCTCCTGATAAGATGTCATAATTACAAATAAAATTTGTTTATAACACAGCTTTATGAAACAAATTTTAATTAGGGATACAACCCAAATGCCATCCTACCTTGTTGTACACAACTTCCAAAGTTAGAGGGACTGCTTCTCGGTCACCATCAATGCCAAAACGTTTACTGGCAGCACCTACAGAAAAAAAAGAAAAGCACACGTACACACATAAACTGTTAATCCACGGTACTTAAAAGGGCTACAAAACAATATGTCTACAAAATATTTTTAAATGTACTTCCTGGTGTGGAAAAAAAGACATTTGTGTAGTTTAGCCACTGTTGTCATAAGTTTTTACATAATGGAAACAAAGGGTAGGTCATTTGCACAGTAACTAACAGATAGAGGACATAAAAACATTTCCCTAAACTTTAACTTCTCCAAAGAAATTAAAAATCAGAAGTGCAAGTAGTGTTGACAAGTGAAACTTGAAAAGTAGAAGTGAATCATGATGTAAAAAAAAAAAAAGAAAAAGAAAAAAAACCAGTTGTCTCCCTACTATAAATTTAGTAGTCTCAGCCTCATAATAAATGATAATCCATGTCACTGTAAGGAAATGTGGCTGCTAGGCTATGTATAAATGCAAATGTTTGATGCATGCGTCTGACTTACCCATGGCCTTGATGGCTCGCGTTCCTGCGGCGTGACCCAACTCCAGGGAGTGGACGAACACCTCAGTCCTCCGCTCTCCACAAGCTAACGTCAGCTACAAGACCAAAGTTCCTCTGTTATTCACTGAATATGAAACTGTGTTTTGTTGTTAATGAGTGGCAGAGTGCCATTCTCTGATACTAAAAAAAAACTTGTGAATGAAGTTGCAAGAAAGGGGAACAAAAAGCCCCAAAAAAGCATTTTAAGTGTTAACGTGTAACCAACCTCAGCCTGATAGAGCTGGATTAGAGTTGGCCGAGCAGCATAGCGGCAGTAGTACAGGACCAAGTCGGCCAGGATGGGTAGACGCTGCTCATATGAGCTATCGTAGGACTCGGACTCTGTTTTTGAGGTTTGCTGCAGCAAAGAGTTTATGATACATGGTGAAATTCTTTGTTGGATAAACAGGAATAACAGACTTTAGGATAGCTTTGGCTTGGTGGTGGAAAAGTTATACTACAGTTATACCTGGCAGACGATGTTGGCTGGTAAGTTAAGCAGGCTGAGGGTGTTTCTTTCGTACCAAGGATCCAGCATACCAAGGAGATGGGCAATGTCATTAGTACTGTCCCCTATGCCCATGTGGTCCTGCATGAGCAAAAGTGTCATACATTTACCTTTATGGACATTTTGTCTTTCTGTTCAAAAAAAAATCACGAATAATCATTCTGTAGTCATTTTGAAATTATGTTTTCTTTGCTCTACGCCTCAGGTAGCTTAGTCTAAAGCAGACCTTGTGCCTTGTATTTGATATTTGCTTGTGGTGTTCTTGCACTTACGTTACACAGGGTTGTTCCCTTTGAAGCTCCAGGTTGAATTAAAGGACTAGAACCTCTCCGAGCTGCTATTACTGCAGAGTCTTTCTTCACTGGCACAAAGTAGAACTGAAGATTGAAAGCCCTGCTGAGACGCGGACATGCAGTCTCCTTTCTCCTAAGGTCATTGTATGCTCGGGCCACCTTCCCCGCTACATGATCAGCACCAAATACCACCACCCTCAGTGTAATATTCTTAATGTCTTCATCACTGCTAAGAATAGGCCTCCTTCGGAAGCAGACATGTTTAAGGGTTTGACTTTGTGGCTGGAGTGAGGGTTCAGGAATATGTAATCTGACCTGCTGGGGCAGGGAGTTGGAACGCTTCTCTCGCACCACAAAAAGGTCTTTCGATTCAGTGTTTCCTAAACTTTTGGCCCGGGAAAGGGGGCTCTTGGGTTTGATGAAAAGCCGGTAGAAGTGTTGGCTTAGTCGAGCTGAACTTTTTGTTGACCTCGGCGAACATTTTTCAGCGACAGGAGAGGAGCAAATGTAGTCATCAGGATCTTCAAAGTAGTCACTATCAGCTCCAGAGGTGATAGAAAGAAGGGAGGGAGCGTACGATTCTGAGGCTACAGACAAGGTGGAGAACATGGAGTCTTTGGATGTGGAGGAGATCGTGGAGAAGGTAGAGGCACGATGGCTGTTGCGGTAGTCACTAGGGATGATAGATATTGCAGAAGGTTCAACACCATGCTCCTCCTCGTCTTTGTCTTCTTCCACATCAATTTCTGTCACATACCTCTCGTCATCAATATCACCCTCTTCTTCCTGCTCATTAGTGGACAGGTAGCCAGTTTCATGCTCCAAAAGGGTGTTCAGAACATCTGCAGGAAACAGGATATAAATCTTACTTAGAAAATAATATTTAAATGTAGCTATCAAAACAGAGAGAAAAACACCTGCTGAAAGATCCAGGAAAAACTATCCTTAAGAGATTGATTTACAAATTCTCTGTCAGCTAATAGGAAAAAGTTTATTGCCAAATATGAAGTACAAATAAATACAAGTTGAGTTTATTACCAAAGTTATCTTTTTCCCAGTTAAACATGTAACATTTGGCTGTGGGCAGGGGTAGCGTCTGCAACATTCCTAAGAGAAGAGCAAAATAACAGTCGGATTAGTGCCATGTAACACACTTCCAACCTCCAACCCCCCAGTTACCAAAACCAGCCTTACCATCAGACTTCCTTCCATTGGAAGCAGGGATCTTCATCATCTCCCTGAGTTTCTCCAGTTCCTGGATGACATGACTCCGCCCCTTCAGTGGTTCACTCATGGTAGCAGCTGCCTCTAAGGCATCGCTTACCAAGGAGTAGATCTCCTCCAGCTCATTCACAGGTTTTTCCTGCAAAAAGTCATGGTCTCATATTAATCTCATATTGGACAGTACAGGTTTTGACCATGTGATGTCGTAACATTTTCCTCTAATAAATATTTATAGATTTCCAAACTACAGTAACCATCTCAGAGTTTAAATCTTGGGCTGGAACTACAAAGCAAATATCTCACATCCTGAAAACATTCTTCAAACATAAAACTACTGACAAGCAACTCCTTACGACGATATCGTACGTACGCTAGAGTCTTTTTCCCTTTTATTCAGTTCAGTTTAGCAACGAACATCTTTGTTCCTGCCAGCAGGGAGAGCCAAGATAAAAACTACATTTATCTAACCATCAAAACCCATTAAAAAGGCATGTACTTAAGTCTTTGTAGCTTTATATAACAAATGTAATGTCAGAAATTCAAAGTAAAGATGGTTAATGGTAGATTAACATATTCATTCAGGTTAGGTTTAGAGTACACTAAAAAAGACTTTCTCCCATTAGCTGTGGGTTAAAAATGAATGAAATATCTTACTAAAAGAAATGAATTTAGTTACAATGAAACAATGTGATTATTTAGCTTGTATGAGAATAAAAAAAACAACCCAACTATAACAAAATGTGTGTTTTGTACTACACCACAAAGTTTCCTAGCTTTTTACAATCAATATTTGCAGAACAGTACATTTAGCACACTTACCTGCAGAGCTCTGTGAATGCTGTGCAGAGGGTACTTGGTGCCTAGTGTGGACTGGAAGGCGTGTTTAATCAAAGTGATGTAGGTTTCTCTCTGTGAGTGCTGAACGCAGCTGAGCTGCTCAGCCACTGAAACAAAGTCAGCAGGAACTTCACTGGGGTTCATCAGCAACACAGTCCTGTCAGCAACACGGAGTGTTAGAGTAAAACCTTGACTTGTACACAATGTACACAACCTATACACTGTATGCAGGACACGATGCAAACAGGATGCTATGGTCATGATGAGGTTTGGTGGGTAGAAAAGGGGATGGAAAGGGATTTTCAAAGTACTGAGATGACACATCACACATGGTGTCATTAAGTATGGCACCTGTAGTTTATTTTTGTTGTTACTTTACACGTGGGATCAGATGTTGCACAGCACGAATGGCTGTGCAACTTTTTCACAAGAAAGCAGAAGGTGCAAAGTTAACACACCAAAGTGAACTAAGCATACACCATCCTCTGCATGCAGTGCTTCAAAGGTAGAGAAAGCACAGTGTGCTTATGCAGCATAGGACCTTTGCAAATGCAGATATCAAATATCACCAGCACTTGGACTAGTTGTGGCTAATTTTTTTTTTCTGTATATGCTATTTCTTTCTACATAGGCACATGCTTACATGCATATTCTATATTTTTATAGTCTTTAACGTAGTGAGCAGTGACATAGGGAAGCCTTACATGGTTTTTGAGCACTGGATGGATGTGTTCAAGCCCTGCTCGTCCCTCACCAGTCTCTGAAAGGAAATTCCTGTTTGGAAAACAGAACACAAACATTTGAATTGACACCAAAAAAAAAAAGCATGACTACATTAAATGTTGTGGTGGAATAATTAGAGGCAGATGAAGGGTAACTGATGACCTAATTACTAATAAATGATTGAAGTGTTAATATTGTTAATCATTAAAATTAGCCAATGCTGCTCACGGGATGGTTAAAGTCAAATGAAATGAATAAATGAGGTATGGGTACCTCTGGCTGTGACCTTATCCGAACAACAAATACACACCAAAACACTACACCAGCTAACACTCATTCACAAATCATTAAGTTGTCTTTTGTTGTTTTGTTTTTTTAATCTTTTGAAATACCTGACCATTCAGCTGAATTTCCTCACTCATTTGTGGTTTCTGCTTTCTGTAAATGCTGACACTACATCCGTTTTCAAGCAATATCCAGTTAGAATGAAGAAGTTTCTCTTAAACCTGAAACCACGTCATCATCCTGCCTCTGTCAGGTGTACGCGCTACAAGCAGAGCTCTTTTTTCCCCCCCAAGCGTTATCCTAAATGCATTTCTTTGACTTATCACTAGGGGGAGTACAGTTACAACAGGTGGATAAGCAAGAGGTAAATTAAGCATAGTATGTCTAAGAGGGCAAAGATGTGTGAATTAAACAGACACATAAAGAAGAGAAGGACCACAAAAAATAAACAACATTCTCCATATTTACCTGGGGCCTTCATTTCTAGCTGTATTGTGGAGAGAAGCTTTTTACACACACTGCAGTAGGGTTCAGGCCATGTGAGGAAATGGCAAAACACATCCATGGCTTCCTCCAGCAGGTCTGTGTTATCAGTGCAGTACGGTGTCTAAGACCAAAGCACAAAAAGATGTTTTTACTCTACAGGAGCTCTGTAGACCGCAAGGTCCATCTCAGAAGACCAACAACATACTGAAACTGCGATTATCATAATTGTTCATAATTCAGTTCTACTTCTACAGTCTGGAAGCTTTGAAGCATAACTCAAACTATTACTCGGTTTTATATAAAACCTCGATGAATTATTTAAATAACTTGTTATTTATATAGCGAATAACTGTGCCTAACTGATCCAATACGGAAAGACCATTTTCTTTTGGAGCAACTGGCTGATCAACAATCATAATTTGATCCAGAGGGATCAGAGAATGCTTTTAATTGGAGCCATTTGGTCCATTAAGTGGGATGTATGAGTTCATAAGAGGTGGAAACACAAAGCAATACAAAACTGTTCTTTTCAGTTCTGCTCTTTTTTCAGGAAATGAAATATATTACATATCTTATTGTCATGTTTGGGTCATACTATGGTTGTTCATTTGTTGTTCATATTACAAAAATATATGTAAAATAAAATATTTAGCAAGAAAGAATAAACGGATAAATCAAAGGTTTTCTGTAGGCATGATTTCTGCATGATGAAAAGGCTTCCTTTCACATCTTTCATTGTTACGGTTTCTAGTATTATGTAATTATCCTGTAACTGCTTGAACATACGTCACAGGGGATTGAATTGAGAAACTAACTGAACTTTAAGATGGAGAAAGCTCATACCATCTTGGAACACTCTGAATGCTACTGAGAGGTGAAGAAAGGTCACATATTTTGATAACTTCTGTTTTTAGACAAGCTGTACCTGCAACAGCGTGGAGGAGAACATGATAGCGAGAGGAGCCACCAGCTCATACTGACACTGCTCCTGAACCTGATCGTACGAACAGATGAACACAACAGAAGAGCGACATAAAGCGAGTAAGGATTAGTTAATGTAGACTTTTGATTATTATAGCATTCATTCATCAATGATTAATACATCTTTTCTCCTTGACCTCTCACCTCTCGGGTCTTCCTGATGATCTGCTGTAAAAGGATGATGAAGTTGTCCGGATCTCTCTTCACCAGCTCCTCCAGGCTCCATCGGTTCATTGACTGTCCCACTGAGCACATCAGCACTGGAATACATGCGTTTTTACAGCTATAAACAACATATATGCTTGACATTCTCACATATTTAATATCTAATGCTACGATTCTAATTTTCTACATATTTTTAGTAGCCATCAAACGTATCCCATAGTGGTAATGAAACAAGGCACTGGACAATATTGTGCTAGGCTCTGACACTGGTTTGCAAAAAACACCCAACAGCTTTTTGAAGTCTCAAGCTGTCACTTCTGGTGCGTATCATAGGTGTGTATTATCACCTTTTGTTCACTGTTTCACTAAGGATGTTTGCGTATGTACAAATACGACAGGATGGATTTCCTGTTGTTAGAAAAAAATAAAAGAAAAACAAGATAAGATCTCAGTTTGAAAGATTTATTTTGCACTAGGTTATTCACAAAGGCTAATTTGGTAAAATTGCAGTTGGCAAGTCCCAGATAATCAATTAACTTTTTATCAAAAGTCTCAATATGAAGCTTTTGGTATACATAATAATGTTTTACTGTTTTCTGTTACAGTGTGAAAGAGAAACCTGAATTAAAAACAACAAAGTAGATCTGTGAATACAGTATTTCAAACCACACCGATCTGTTTTTTTGAGTGTGGTGTATCACAGTCACAAAAACAACTGAAAATGACACCTGACTCCTCACAAGCATGTTATTTTGATATGATCCCTCGATCTCCGTGACTTAGATTGCACATCAATCTAAGGAATTAAAGCTTTAGCAGTCAAACACAAATGCCGTCCTATAAACAGGCCTTTGCATCCAAGTGCGCTACCTAACATCTCTAAAAAGCAGTGCGCTATTTGCATCATGATCACACCTAACCACTTGGGAGCTCTAGTCTTTTTTAATATTGCTGGTTATGGGAATACAGCTGCCTGTTTTGAATGATCCTGTTAAGATCCAGAATGTAATACATCAGTGCTTCAGTAGACGGCTTGTGCTCAACATGTGGACGTTTACGTGAATGTAGCACATTACATATCCCTGGAAGTTTATCCGGTCAATGCATTTCAAAAATAAAAATAAAAGCTCTGAATTGGAAAAAACGAATGATGAGAACACCAAACTAAGACCTTCAGGTCACGTTTTGAATGCCAAAATCACATCATCACCACCGATCAGTTTGCACAGGTATGCGTCATTCTATCTGACACTGGTTGACGTGCGGAGGCCGATGCCAGTTTGATCTTCCGCCCTGTTTTTATACTCTGCATCACAGTACCTCCTGCTTCTGATGCCTCACACACACGCTGCGGTCTGTACCACCACTTCCTCCCAGCTGTCTATTCACACAACTTCCTTCAACACCCAATAGTGTGCTCCACCAATGATCTTTCAGCAACAGTGTCATCAACAAGCAGCTCAGACTCTTCTGAGCGTATGTCGCACACAGTCCCTGTGTTAAGAGCTCGTGAACAAACAACTTTTTCTGTCAACACCACATGTTACACATGTCCAAATGTGCTTGCTAGAGGTTGATACTTCTGAGAAAATGTGGTGCCTTTACCTTCCTAGAAACAGAATTTTGACCCCACACTCTAAATGAACGCCTGTAATGAACGATTTCTGTTCATTGTATGGCACTTTAGACTGAAAAACCTTACAAAACTTACAACAAACATATTAACAAGAGCCATGGTTAATGCCGTGATACGATTTAGTTAGTCAGAACGATTGACATTTACGATGGCTTAGCCACACATTTTGTCCCAGTAAACTATGCCAGTGAACCAATACAAGTCACAATACAAGGAGGTGAAGTGAGTGAACTGCAGCCAATAAATAGGTCAGTTTATTAAGCTGGGAGCTACACCTGAGACAGAATGAGCTGCGACCAATATAACTCCATATAACAAATGTAACAATTATATCTGTGCACACAGAGTTCAGACTCTGTGTATGAAACTCTGAATCAGGCTCCTCGTGGTTTTATCTCAGAATAAAAATAATAAAGATTAAAAGATATTTGGTGCAGTGACGACACTAACAAAAACAAATGATGTGATTTTGTTGCCATGGCAGATAGGAGCACAACCAAGCATTTGCTCTGTACATCTCTAAAAAGATGCACATTAAAAAATGGTGTTGTAAAATTCAGAGGATGGCGTTTGTCCAAGAAAAGCTTTTTAAGGCTTCACAGGATCAGCTGTCTGATTATAACCTTCTTTTATAACCAGATCTTAGCGGTGATCCTATAAGTCCTTGGTAAAACTGCAGGATCTTACCGTTCCAGTGATGTGCTGCTGTGGGACTTTGCCGCAGTCCATCCAGACACCTATCCAGAGCATGCTGGATCCGGTCCTCTGTACAAGAGGTGTGCTGCATATTCACCACTCAGGTTCTGGAAAGAGGCAGGAGAGAGATGATTATTAAGCACCGGAATATGATAAGCATCTCAATGCCCTTTAATGTCTTCTGTGGAAGATTATCTTCAAATACATTCATGCATAATGTTCCCATGCAAACGTACACACATGCTCCTCTCTTTTCCTCAACAGTGTGTTATCGCATTTACTTTGCATGAAGGCAGTTCACTCGGCAAGTATGAAAATCAGTCAGAAGAAGATACACAAACCATAATCTAAGTGGTAAGGAAAACAGACACAGGGCTATTTGTGTCACTGTTTTGTTGCTATAGTTCCTGAAATGTCCTAAACACATTTGACAGAAACCTCCGCTGCCTCAAAGCAGCCATATTTATCTAAAGACTTAAATGGATCTGTGACCACTTTAATACAACGGTTTTAAGCAGACCTGCTTCAGTTATAGTGTATTCAGCAGTTACATTGTACAAGGATGGGAATTTCTGGATTTAAGACATTACATATTGCTCAACAAGCTTTGACTGAGAAAATTTTAAAGGAAAACAAACTGGAAAGCAAACAATTTTCACCATTTTTAACAGGATAAAAGAAAACCCCCAGCCCGAAGTGATTTTAAAATTAACACACACACACACACACACACACACACACACACACACACACACACACACACACACACAGCAATCCTATAAATGAGAGAGATATGGCGAGGAAGAGCTTGTTATAGAATTCCTGTATGACAAAAATGTGCGTCATATTTTACCACTGACTCATGAGGATGTACTGAACTTCACTTTTTTTTTTTTAACTTTCAGTTTATCAGCGCGTTTGGCTGTTTTTCATGCAGCAACTGAGGACAACCCAGGTGTGGCAAGCTGTTTCAGTTCTGTTATGAACACATCTCATAAGACATATGCGTAAGGAAAAACAGAGGCGTCCGCCAGTCAAATTAAAATGGGCTGAGTAGTCACTTGTAATTCTTGGATGTTTTTATATGTAGAAGAACAACATTTGTGGTGGCAGAAGGTTAACGACACAATTTCAGAGCTGAAAACTGGACCTAACCGCTAACCAAACAGTTTATAAAGAAGAAAGTAGTTCATAGGTTTGAAAACGGTAAAGAGAACATCTCTTTTCACGGGCAACTATAAAATTTTCCGATCTAGCCTTTCAGTTCAAATTAAACAGGTGTTTCTGTGTGGGCCAGCTTGTACTCTTATTAGGAATAGCCACAGAAACCATTTTCAAAGAAGCCTGTTGCTTTCGATACAACAAAAAGTGCACTCTCTCATAATTTGTCAGGAAAACCATGGGTTTTCAAGCACCCTTAATTGCATCCAACTCACCATGGCATGGTATGAATCTAATTATTCTTAGATTTTTCCAGACTTCCCATAACAGAGTCCAGCTACACAATGTTACCATGACCTAATTGCATGTAATGACCCCATTAGATGCAATGATGACCCCAGCTGTGTGATATGTTGTATTACACAGATGGTTTTCACATCCAGGTTAGACAACAGCTTTTTGAACATTTTGGGGGAAGCATCAGCATTTCTTGCTGAATATGCATTTTTACATGTTTTTCCCAAATAATCTGCATGAGCAAACTCACACATGACCAGCCTCTGTAATGGGAAGAGGAAACTAACCTACGATCTATTAAAAGATGATGTAAACAAGCTTAAAGTTGGCTGGCTGGACAATGAGTTCGAGCTCCAGAAGCATACGCAACTAGTTAATTAATATATAAAAGTAGCTCTGTATCGGCTGCATTGACGAGAGAGGCATGAGAGACATTTTCATGTGCAATACTCTAGTTTTAGGGTTAACATATTCAATAATTTGGGGCCTAAATGTATTATTGAAACCAATAAACAGCTTCTAACTTGTTAATGCATGTACACATAGAACAGGCACGTTTTCCATAGTTAATGTTGGAAAAAGATTGTTTAACATGGTCAGAAATAAGCTTGCTGATAATGCATTACGTATCTCCTCAATACGTTTCTCCTGACTCACTTAAGAATTTGGAAATGCAATAAATGCATGTGCAAATATGAGGAAACATCCAAATATAAGAAGCAGAACAAATACTTCTGTAAAAACAAAAATAAAATTAAAATTAAAATGAAGGCGACAGCGCTTTTAGAAGATTTACAATTTTAGAAACAGAGCAACCAATCAGATCTTCTACCTCCCCCCGGCAGAAACGCTCAACAGCTTAATCGAGTTTGTCCTTCAAGAGTTATTTTATTCCTTTAAGTGAAATCTGAATGTGCCAAAGTAAAAAAAAAACTATCAGCATGCTGTGTACAGAAACATCACCAGTGTCAACAGTACCAAGAAAAAAAATAACTTTCATTTAGTAGTAATGGCTTTTTTTCCACACTGATTTCACATTCACATTTTTTTTAGTCAGTGTAATCTTCAACAAGAATGGTTATGGAGTGATGGTAGACCAGGACCAGAAATGAGTAATGACATCAAGCTGTGTGTCTGATTATATCTCCTCAAAATTTCCCCTGACAGGTTCACAAATTCCCCACTTCAGATGAAAGCTAGAAATACATGCTGGCTGACAGATGAACGGTGTTACCAAATTACTCACTTGATCTTTATACACCTACACGCCTAATAACTCTAACTGACACACACTGACACACATAAGCACATAACTGTTTATCCTTGACTTCAGAGGACAGGAAGTTGAGTTACACTGATTACCTGGAGATTTTTTCTGACATGTATCAAATGCTAGTTAGTCTATTAGTAACCCCACTCTAGAGTAACAGTAAAACATGTCTGCAATTCAAGTACTTAAGACATTGCCCAGGAAGGGAAAGTTTGTTAGTGTTTGTGAAACTAGATTTAAGTCCCCACAGCCTAAACACAACCCTGGCCACCAACAGTCTGTATGCTTGAGAGCAGGCTGGCATTTGGGAATGTGCTTGTTTCTTGGCCAGAGTTAGACGGGCAGCAGCTGGTTACCTTGGATTAACACAGACTGAATCACATGCTTGTATGTGTCCACAAAAGATGTGTAAAAAAAAAAATATCTGTTGAAGAAAGACGTCATAATGATAAATGTCTATAATGACCTTATGGAAGATACGGAACAAACAGCTTGCTTTTACGCCTCTCTTTTTCTTGGATTAGCTAAACAAGATGATACTATTTGGCAGTTTTTTATCTTTGGAAAGAACCAAGGAAAGTGCACTTCCTGTTTCCAGTCTCCATAATGAGCTAAAACATTTAGATACCAACTGTAAATTTGTATTTAAGTGACTTTTATATTAACCTATGAACCAGAACAATAGTTGATCATCATCTAACAAGCAAGTTAACAAGGATATTTCTCAAAATGTCAGACTGTTCCCTATGAGCCACAACAACTCATAGGGAACAGTGCTGTGGACATTGACAACACAGCACAGCACAAAACACCTTCAGGAAAATGTGCGCTATTGTTTTCCCCAAACAATTGTCCTTATTTTTACTCACAACTCATGCTTAAGTACAGATGCACAGCACTGACATCCAAACTTCCAACCTTGCCATAGGCACGGGTCAGGAAGTTCATGCAAATCCCAAGTTCAGGAGGCCAGATGAATGAAACTCAATTATCCCACAGCACTCCACTTTCCTAAAGTTACCATTCAATAACAATACCTTCAGCTCTAGGCATAAACAAAACCACCATGCAACACTTTTCTCAGCCGTCCCTCCTCCCCAGAGATGTATTGTCTCTAAAAGGTGTCCCAGCGGCACTGAGCAGGACTACAGAGCCGTGTGCGTTGGATCCTTGTATTGAGTGCTCCGGTAATTGTTAGGGCTGGACAGAGCTGGATATGAGCCCAGTCGATGTGGAAGGAACTAATAAATTAAAGTTGTAATGACTCTTGCATCCAACGTGGCGTTCAATGAGGACACGTAAAGGTAATAAAAGAGATGATAGCACTGTATGATGCAGTGAAAGTGTTACATATGAAAGAACCAACTGGTATAGTCCCTCTATGTTACTTATTCAGTACTCTTTTACCAAACATGGATGATTAAGCTTTTGTTTGGTATTCTTCTCAAAGAAAAGTCAGATATATTTTAGGAAGCTGCCATCACACACCCTTTTGCAATGTAAGATGTACATCCAGCTATTATTAATCTTAAAAACAGCGAGGGTGTCTGCTGAACTATTAACCTGTCAGTGGAAATCATAAACACTATAATAGAAATACGGCAAAAACAGCTATATACCACATCCAGATTGTTGCGGATTTTCTGGGCTTATGCAACTACAGGGATTTTTGCAGCAAAATTCAACCATAAGCGTCATCGAAGTTGTTTACATAGACCTGCTAGTCATGTTGCAAATGCAGCGACTCTGTGGTGTTTCATAAGAGGATGTATGCAGTACATCCCTAAGAGTCAACAAGGTCACTTCCACTTTTTCATGGCTTACATTCTGACAACAACAAGCAGTGTTTCTATGGTTTAGAGCTAGTTTTCAAAAACGTAAAGCGAAGTAAGCATTATGTTACAGAGACAGTCCTTAAAGAGCTTAAAAAATAAAAAATAAGCATGGTTCATGCACTAAAAACACGGATGGTGTCGTGTTTTGATCTTCAACATCTGCATGAAGCAATCTATTCTAGGAAGAAACAAACTAGGAAAACATTAACTGATAGCTCTGTCTACCATCAGGAGATCAACATACAACCAAATGGTAATCTCTCACAGAGATATCTTTTAAGCTTTTAGCCAATGTTTGACTCTGATAGACTCCCCGCTCTGTCAATAATAGCATCCCCAAACCACCAGACTATACCACTATTCCACCCACAAATGTTTAGTTCCTTTTTCCTTTCTCTTACCTGCCTGCTCCACACTGAGAAAAGCCGGCCATTCAAGCAACAGCTGATCCAAACAGAAACAGCCTCTGTGTGAAATCCAAAGGATGAATTCTGGGTTTTGATTTTGTCACGATGACATTAACATTGTTCTTACATACTGGTTTTTGTGTAGAGTGAACACCCCCCCCCCCCCCCCCCCCCCCCCGGTTATCTTCCCTTTAAAAGCCCATTTCTCACTTGTGCTTCTTGTAGGGTTTTTCATCAAACTTCCCACAGCGCATCCAACGTTTCACCTCAGCCTGCGTCCCTCTCTTTCTCACAATGTCCTCTTTTTCCTCTCCCTCCATCTCCTCACGGACCGCTTCCCATGTCTCCCACAGATCCCATTACCAAATGCTTCCTAACAGGAAGATAGCTTCCCCGCGTCGCTGAGGAAGCAGGTGCCTCTCTATTGTTGTGGTGTGATCAGACTCTTAGATATACTCCCACAGACCAGGGACGAGATCTCTGTGTATATATGTGCATAATACATGTGTGCCTCTCATTTTAATTGACAGTCACACACCCCACCATCACCCTCACCCCAGCCCCAAACCCTTTCACAACTTCAATATTCACATCCAACCTTACTCTCTTCCCCTGACCTAGTGGATGTGAACCTGCCTCTTATGGCTTTAGGAAATAACAGCAGTCCAACTCCAAAGCTCTGTTTATAATTAAGTGCTTCCCTTTAGTCCAAACAACCTCTACCGGTGACCACTTGGCATTATATATAAGCTAAGCAGGTCAAAAAGTAACACTGTGTGGATGTGGCTTTTGTTTAATGCTATTATGCTGTATTTCCTACTTTAGAGCATCTAGAAAATACCTCATTAGGAAATAATGAAGGTGAACTTGCTCTTCAGCTCTGCGTGCATGTGCACGGCTGTTTAGAATCATCAGCTTTTATACTAATAATGCAACGAGATGCACACATATGCTGTTGTGCTGCTAATTACAGCAGCAAAACAAAGGGCCTGTTTGGTCACTCTATGTAAACTTTGGTTTTCACTTCCTGAATAAACACTGATAAACATATGAAAATTTTAATGCAAATATCAGGTTCTTTAATATCAGATTATGAAACTCAGAGGAGGCAGTAGAAGCACTGCAAACAAGACTGAGCAAACAAACAAAATAACAAAAACTATATATACTATATACAACAGCATATAGTATATGTATAGTGAATGCTAACAGATGCATGTGTTTACACACCCGGGGGTGTTGACCTCAAAGTATGTGTCGTAAAGGTGAGCACGAAGATTTTACTGATATCAAAGCCTTAAAGAGACAAACAGGAAACAATTTGACGAATAACACACTTTAGCGGTAGGATTCTGCAGTCAACCCTCCTAGATGTGAAATTGTGGTCAACAATCTCATACCCACAAATCAACAGGCTTGATTGTCCGTGTTCTTCGATACAACAAATGGTCCGCGAGCTGCTCCAGCAGTTATTATTTCTCAACATAGGAGTGATTGTATTCCAACTCGATTGTGAAATTGGACTATTTCTATGAAAAATAGATGATCCCTTCCTGCCGTTGTGCAGAACAAATATGTCATCATCTAATGGGTGGGGTGGAAGCACGGAGTAGTGTGTAGTTCTTTTTCCTTTTTTAACTTTCTTGAGAAAATTGTGACATGGGGTAGTGGGTAAATCATGCGTACGCCTGAAACATGACTCCAGTCACAAATAGAACGCCTACAAAGATCACAATCCTGACCTAAAAACACAGCAGATCATTTCTGGTGAATCTGGTTGCGAAGACAATCAGCAGGGATCATTTCTGCATATGCAGAGGAAGTTATACAAAACCTTTCATAGCTTCAAAGGAAAATGTGGGAAGTCTCATCAACTGCAAACAACTGATATGATTAGATGCATCACTTGGGTCTGCTTGAGGCCACGCAACGTAAAAAGCAAAATCTCAGCCCAAAACATGGAAAAGTGATGTTGCAGAATGTCTAAAAATCTTCTCTCTTTTTTTTGAAGTGAATTTTATCTTATATTTTTGTTTTGTCTTCTCAATATCACTCAAAATCACAGTGTGACAAATGCAGCTACATCATTACATTACTGGTGACAAGTATCTAAATTACTAGGCACTTTATTCAAAAAGCTCCTCGAGTGACCTTTAATCGTATTGTACTTGTAACCCATGTTTGAACAGCAAAGGGTTGTTGTTTTTTTCCCCAGTAACAGGTATCACGAGTTCAGCAGTTTGCTTGGTGGCATTTCTGTGGGTGGACAATCAAAAAAACTTGGTCTTTCTTCTCACCCTGAACTGAAGCTTCGAGTAAATCGGGATCCTTTGCTTGCATCCCTGGTTAAACTCCAATAGACTTCCGTCTTTCTTCTCACCCTGAACTGAAGCTTCGAGTAAATCGGGATCCTTTGCTTGCATCCCTGGTTAAACTCCAATAGACTTCCATGGCAACCAAAATGACCCCAAGGACAGGAAACCTTTCAGCTCATTGGTGCAACTTAAAGTGCTGATCCACAACTCTTCCTTCATCTGATCGCCTGGTCCCACTAGCTTCAAGTACTTTTCTCCTTCTAAAAATCACAACATATATTTTAGACACCATCCAGGCATCTAACACGTGCTTCTGCATCTCTATACTTCCTCACTGAATACTATAGGCATGAATCACATAGAAAGTCTAGAAAAGCAGAAGTCACCATAATGGTAGGACTGTGGAGGTCTGTCAGATCACAGGTTTCCCATCAGTGTTTGATGCTGACAGAAAACAAAACAGTTTTTAACACTGCTGAGAAACGAGCTCTGGTGCCATAAAACACACGTACATGAGGAACAACTAGATTACAATAGATGAATGACAGAAGCAGCTTCACTTTGACGGTGTCATAAACTGTCGACTCTTAGATGCAAACGTAGATGCGCACAGGTGACACAAACAGTCTGTTGTCATATATCAAAGGTTCATGAAATTCAACACAAACATATCTGTACACATTTAACCCATTTGCGAGTGGAACACTGCTGGTCGCCTTTAGAATAAAATATTTCCTTCTTCACAGTCTTACCTGTGGGTTATTGGCCAGCCTCCATAGCCCCTGTGCGTGTCTTAAACGTCCAAAAAATCCAAGGGAAGGTGTCTCCTGTTCAGCGTCGCTGCCATTCATTCAACACGCACATCACGATTTAATAGGCAAACCCACATCCTGGGTAAAAAGAGCGGAGCCGTACGCCGTTCTGCGCTTTACATACAAAAACTGGCTCACAAACACGGCAAACAGGAAGTGTATGAGCGAGGCGCATGTGAGCACAATGACGACGGCTGCTGCTGCCGCTGAGAGTGTAGAGCTGGGAAGTGGAACTGTGTGGTAATCCGTGTGTTTCTAGACCTGTGCATGATGTTGGCCTCGGAAAAGAAGTCACGCTTCATGTGTGCGTTTTATGCGCACATTACGTTCACTTAAACCCAAGATATGTATTTCTGTATTTTCGGTGTCTTTTAAATTCAAGTGTTAAAAATAACTATTTTGAATGACAGAGAAATTACTCAAACCTGCGGACTCTGAGTTTTTCATTTTCTCTGCCAACCCCATTCTGTCAGGGAAACACTAGCCTTACTTCCCCTGTCGATTTGCTTGTCATTTACATGTTATCTATTTGTGTGACTTTGAATTCCCCTTCTCTTAAAGAGAGGGAAATGCAGTGGCAAGCTAAACAAACCAGTGACAGTAAACACTGTCTGCGTTTCGGCTCAGAACTCTTGTCACTCACTACCAGCACAGCAGCATCTGGATCCAAAGCTTATACAATATAAGTTAATGAATATAACATTGATTTAGATTTAGTTTCTAGTTATAAAGAAAGGTAATTTTTACATAATACACAGAATATATGTATATTTTTTATATTAAAAATACATTTTAAAACGACATATTATATTCCCACAGAGCTTCAATGTAATCTTAAACTCAGTTTTTAGGAAATATACATGTTTAAATATAGTCTATTTATGAAAAAAGGAGCGCAGAGATTTAGTGTAGGGTTTGTTTATCAGCTTGTTGTTTGTTGTTGCCTGTCTTTTGTCAGTCACAATGATCACTGTGACATCAAATATCATGCTGGATCTACCAGTTCTATCATGAGACTATCCAGCTCTGATGCAAACTCAGTAGCCATGTCATGCCAAAAGGCTTGGAGGAAATAACAGAATGGGAGACTGCAAAAGGATATGCACTGCAGAACTTCACTGACTGATAGAGAAGATGCAAACAGTGCATGGAAACTAAGCAAAAATTTGACAAAGAGAAATAAAAACACACTTGTAATTGTTATAATATTTGAAAATCAGGACGTAAAGCCACAGACAAATGAAAAAGATAAGGAGCAGGACGACCATGTTTTATAAAGATCTGTCCACAGAAAGAAAGTTCCGTGTGCTGGATGTGAATTTCTTAAAAAAGGATTCCCTGAAATATCTTTTTTTTTAGGTTGGACTATTGTAATTCATTTTTATCAGGTTGTTTTAAAAACTCCCTGAAAAATAGTCAATTGATCCACAACGCTGCACTAAAAGTATTAAGTGGGACTACAAAGAGTAGAATGGGAGACAGAAAGTTCTGTTTTAAAGCCCCTCTTCTGTGGAACCAGCTCCCTGTTTGGATTTGGGAGATAGACGCTCTCTCTGCTTTTACGATCAGGCTTAAAACTTTCCTTTTTGATAAATCATATAGTTGGGGCTGGATCAGGTGACCCTGAACCCTCCTTTAGTTACACTGCAATAGGTCTAGTGAACTGGGGGGTTCCCACAATGTACCGAGAGTTTCTTCTTTACTCACCTTTTTCAGTCAGTATGTGTTTATACACACCTCTGTATTAAATCATTAGTTATTATTAATCTCTGGCTCTCTTCCACAGCAAGTCTTTTGTGTTGTCTCCCTCCCCTCACCCCAACTGGTCACGGTGGATGGCTGTCTCTCTCTGAGCCTGGTTCTGTCTGAGGTTTCTTCCTGTCTGAGTTTTTCCTTCCTACAGTCACAGAGTGCTTGCCCACGGGGTCCAGCTGATTGTTTTCTCTCTGTTATTGTAGGATCTTTATCTTACAATATAACGCACCTTGAGGCAACTGTTGTTGTGATTTGGTGCTATATAAATAAAACTGAATTGAATTAAACTGAAATTCTTGTGCTGCATTTTTCTTTATTCCTGTGTAATTCAGTTGCTTTGTGGATTTAAAACCAAAGACAAACCATGAAATAATAACTTGAAGATTAAATGCTAAAACACATGAGCAAAGAAGCAGAACAACTTTGTTTGTCATGCTGAAAAACAAACTTGTTGCCAGTCACATGCTTTCCAGATTGCGCGGTGATCAAAATCTGACGGTACTTTTCTGTGTTCATAATTCCATTATTTTTAACTACATCTCAAACACCACCGGCTCAAATGCAGCCACACACCATGACACAGCCTTCACTGTGTTTTACAGATGGCTGTAGACACTCGTTGTTTTACCTCTCTCCTCATCTCTTTCTTTTAACAAGCTAAACCAACATCTTTCATTTGAATCAGTCACTCCATAAGACTGGTAGTCACCAATATCCACTTCTTGTGTAGTTTGGCATACCTCAAGCTTTTCTCCCTGTTAACCTTCCTTAAGAAGGACTTCTTAACAGCCACTCTTCCACCGAGACCAGTTCTGATAAGGTTTTCCTGAAACTTCATCAGAAAAGGTCTCATCTGGCCCTTCAGCTGGGTAATCTCTCAAGTCCTGCGTCAACTCTTTTCAGTATTTTTTCCCATTTCTTAAGAACATAACTTTCAGATACTGTTCATCATGATAGATAGTTATGTTTAGGCCTGCAACTTCTTTTTTTTTGCACAACTTCCTCAGTTTTTTTGAAGGATGGGCTGCACACCATCCCAAAATAAAACAAGTTTTTTTTGTTTTTGTTTTTTTTACTAATAACTCTTTGGGAATCACCTTGTTGGTGTAAGAATACCATTTTATACCCATGAAAGAGTGTTGGCATTTTTTGTAGATTCACCTTGGGGAAAAAAGGACAGAAGGAAAAAAGTTTCATGCTTTTGAGACAGGTGGCTACTAACAAAGGGCCTAAAAATACAATTGTCTCTATGCAAAGCTGTCTGTTATATGAATCATTCAAGCATAAAAGTGGCACCGTAAGTTACGTCCCCTTTTATGCCGAAATGATTCATAGGTCAGTGTCAAGTAAAGAACGAGGAAACAAAACATTCCTCTGAAAATTATCTGGTACAAAGACTAGACTGAAAATAAATGAAAAAGCAGCCAATGTCTGAAGTAAAACCTTGAAAGAACGTCAGTATACTGGACAAGTCTTGTTCAAGACCCCTACTCAAAATTGAACAAACGTCTGGCACATTAGAAGCAAAATACAAAGAAACGAAGAATTCATTTCAATACTGTATAAAATAATTTTATCACCTCAAATTATTTTAAAACACGATCCCCAAATGTTAAGGATTCACAGGAACCACGAACACTCAGCCTCTAAATGTTTCTCATTTGTGGTTTTTATCTCAGTTCATCTACAACAGAGTTGACTAAGTTGCCTTTAGGTTGAGGTGGACTTCTGTTTTGGCAACATCAAAGTGTATGCTTTGCTAGTACTGTATCATAAACTTTCATTTTGGAAATGCAACTCACCACGGGAAAATTAGGAAATGGCAAAGGACCAGACAGCACGAGGAATCATGAGGATGAGCAGTTAATTCCTCACAAGGTGGAAAAAAAATAAACTTTTGGGAGTGCACTGAGCAATATTTTTGTAGGCTACATCCCCCCAAAATTCTATGGACAAAAATAAAACTCTGCCAGTGATCTCAATTGCATTTCATCTGTCAGACGTTGTTGTGCTTCTGTTGGGGCTTGTTCAGGTGCCAAAAGAACTGGCACAGCGTCTTTTTATTGATGATTTCACTGCTGATGCCAACAACTGAACACATGCAGAGGTCTACAAAAGCGCTCAGATTCAACCAGCACGGAGCCTAAAAAACAAAAACATTATTTTTTACAATTTAATGTGAATTTTCTTGTAGCTTTTCTAGTATTCCTGAACTTCGAGCATGTTAACAAACTTTCCAATCTGACTGATTTTGTAAAGCGAATTTGTTGTGTAGGTAGTATAAGATAAAAAGTTTAAAAAAATGCATTGAATGAAATGAGTAATTGATGCCTTAATGTGTTAATTTCAGGTAATATGTCTTGAAAATTTCTGGCTATCATAAGAGCCCATGCTTCACTCCTTTAAGCAGTGAAGGTCTTTATTCTACGTGGTGTTATACCTCCATCACCTGGAATATACAGACAGTACCAGCCGGTCACTGAACGCTGAGCTGCTGTTTCCCTCCATGGGCACAAGATGGCGCGGTTACTTTTTGTGCCAATATTCAACAGGTCTCATGGAGCAGCTGGTCACAGAAGATTTCCAACTCAAGAGGCATGTATTCTGAAACCCTGCACAGAAAAAAAAGCCTTGAATCTGGTGTGCAAATGTTTTATTTTTCAAGACCCGACCCGTGTGAAAGTACAAACGCTGGCGTCATTCTGCAACTGAGTATGGCTGCTATCCCGAAGCAGTTTGGTTTCCAATAAGAAACCAAGAAAAAAACGCTTAATTGCTCTCCAAATAATCTAAACACTCGAATTTAACATAGTAAAAAGAGCACATTATTGGCGCACTCCACAATTTAGTGCCTGTTTCATTTTAAGTAAACCTAATCCCTCCAACTGTTCCACTGTGGACAGAAACCTGAGAGGGACATAAGACCTTTCCTTTTGTCCTTCTGAAACATTTTATGTTGATGTCGTTTAAAAATAATTACACATAACAGAATGAAATTAAGTCATTTTTTAAATGGTGAAATGCCAATACTTTTAAAAATTGGGAAAGTAAATGGTAAATTAGGACCAGTTTGGCCTTGGGCAAAAAGAAAGAAAAAAGAAGTAGAAGAGGAAGAAAACTGCAAATATTTCGTGGATATAGCAGGGCTTTACTGTATGGAAGGGTGATTTCACTGTTTTCTGCTAAACGTGCTCAACCCAGCATAAAGTACCGGATCAACTGGGGAGGGGGGGTCTCTCAGATTCACACTTCTCTGTCTTCTCTCCTGAGGTAATTTGCGCCCCACTACCGCAACAGTCTCCTGAAGCGCCACCAGTGGACGTCGTTGTTCCGCCTGCTGTCACCCAAGATGAACTGACCTAAAGCCGTGCCAAGCAAGATCCGATCCACGCGAGAGAATATGTGGAGAGAGAGAGAGCGAGAGAGGGAGGGAGAGAGAGAAATTTTGAAAAGACCGGCAGGAGGAGCGGGACTTGCTATAAGGACACAAGCGACTCTTAAATCCATCCGTTTCTCTATTTTTACGCAAGAGATTGGAAGAAACAAACAAACCGAGACCAACGAGTGAGAAAAGTAGCGCGTCTTCGCCGGTCTTTTACATTATTTAAAATAAATCTCAGGTAAAGTGAGCTTTTATAGATTTTAGATAAGCAAAATTAGGAATAAATATACTCCAGTTTTTTATCACTTATATTTTTTTTATCAGATATTAATATATTTTTGTGTCATCACTAAAATAACTCACTCTCGTGCTCTCTGTGTTCCCTCTCAACTCTGCAGACACACTTGGGGGATCACGGAGCCACCATGATAAGAGCTGTGGATGTTGTGCTGGTTTTGCTGCTCGCCGTGTCCCTGTCGTGCAGGAGCGCCTCTGGAGGGTACGGGATGAGCACGTTTGCAGCACAGACCTCTCCTCCGGATCCCTGCTACGACGAACACGGCAACCCGCGGCGCTGCATCCCGGACTTCGTCAACTCCGCCTTCGGGAAGGAAGTGAGGGTGTCCAGTACCTGCGGCAAGACGCCGAGTCGCTACTGCCTGGTGACCTCTGCCGAGATAGGAGAGGAGAAAACCAGAAACTGTCACACCTGCGACGCCTCTGACCCCAAGAAGTATCACCCACCAGCGTATCTAACGGATCTTAACAACCCTCACAACCTCACCTGCTGGCAGTCTGAGAACTTCATCCAGTACCCGCAAAATGTCACCCTGACTCTGTCCCTCGGCAAGAAGTTTGAGGTAACGTATGTGAGCCTACAGTTCTGCTCGCCCCGACCCGAATCCATGGCTATTTACAAGTCCATGGACTACGGGAAAACTTGGGTACCCTTTCAGTTTTACTCTACCCAGTGCAGGAAGATGTATAACAAGCCCAACAGGGCCGTTATCACAAAACAGAACGAGCAGGAGGCAGTCTGCACGGACTCACACACCGACATCTACCCTCTGACCGGCGGGCTCATCGCCTTCAGCACGCTGGACGGCAGACCGTCGGCGCATGACTTTGACAACTCCCCGGTGCTGCAGGACTGGGTCACAGCCACGGACATTAAGGTCATCTTCAGCAGGTTGCACACTTTCGGCGACGAGAATGAGGACGACTCGGAACTGGCCCGGGACTCGTATTTCTACTCAGTGTCGGACCTGCAGGTCGGAGGGAGATGCAAATGCAACGGACACGCATCTCGGTGCGTAAAGGACCGAGACGGGAATCTGGTGTGTGAGTGTAAGCACAACACCGCCGGGCCCGAGTGCGACAGGTGCAAACCTTTTCACTACGACAGACCGTGGCAGAGAGCCACAGCCAGGGAGGCCAACGAGTGTGTCGGTAAGTCCCACCCGCGGCCCTCCATCCCGGAGCGACTGTCTGATGACGAGAAGTGTTACTTAACCTGAAATTATGAAATTAGAATTGCGGTGGCAGGATGTGCTGATGTGTTGGAGATGTGGAAAATGTATTAACCCAACCAGGTAGATTGAGAAATGGAAAGATTTTCGTTACGCAAAATTGTGTGTGTCAATTATATGGTTTAATAATAATAATAATAATAATAATAATAATAATATTTTCTTTAAATCTGCCAATAATTTAATTGCTTTAGTTTATTAAGCTCCAACAGTCCCTTCAAATACAACCTTTACTGCGGTTCTGTTTAAATGAATACTTCGGCTCACGTCCACGAGCATATTTGGATTTAAGTCACATGCAACATGAAATGCAATTTGAAAGTCCATTTAGCTCGTCGCAGGCCATAATGGAGGCTTTTAAACCACCTCAAACGGGACCACTGAGCCTAATGACCCACAGCATCATTTCTCATTGCTCGACTTCACCGCTACAATAAAGCGATGCCTTTTAATTTATCTGAAGAATCGTGCAAAAACTCGCCACACTGCTAATTGAAAACAGACCCTTCTTCGTTCCTCAATCACACAAGTATCTCTCAACAAAATCGATCAGGTCTTATGACACAAAGCACAGAAAAGTAGATTTATTGCTATTGGTTATACAGTTTATTGTTACATTCAAGCACGAGAACATGCTGCAGAGAAGAAGAGATGTTATTTGCTTTATTGGTTGCAAATGTGAGTAATTCAAATTAAATCAATTTTAAAACGGATTATAACTGTGCAAAATCCTCAAATTCGGATAGCATAGTTAATTACATGATTTCTTTTTATGCAATACCAAAAAGAAACAGGTGTTACACACAAAAGAGGCAAATTTCACGATTTTATCAGCGAGTCAGCTCTTTGTGTCTGCAAGTTTCATCAGCTGCTGAGTGATAAAAGTGATCAAAGTTGCAATAGTTGTGTTTTATTACAAGCTGGCACGGATAAGTAAGCCTGTAGATTGCAGATAGTGCAGAATGCTTTTCAGATGGCCAGGATGGCCAAGTTATGCAGGCTAGAGATTCAGAAAAAGCTTGTGGGCATTTCAAACACTGTAAGAAGTCATTTAGGAATTGTTTGTGCAGATTAGTGAAATTGTCAGTTTCATCCCTGAATCTCAGTGTTGGAAAACATTTAAACAAAAGTTGTTTTTTTTTCTTTTAGTGTTCCTGTGTGGTGATTTGTATCAAATCTTTAATGAGGATCTTTATTCACCGTCCTTTCTTTGGCCATGCTTCATATTAAAAATTCTCTCTTTGCATTTTATTTTAAAAATAACTTTGGTTTTATTTTAATTACTGTATACAGAGGTGTTAGAATCACGTGGACCTTAAAAGCAACAGTGTTGCAATAATCTGAAGTGCAGCCCCCGGTGTAGGATGTCGATGAAACAGCCAGAGAGTGAAAAGGACAAGCAAAAAGATGATTGATGGTAGACACTAAAACAAAACCCTCAGTGTAACACTCTACAATCACAGAAAGACACATCCATCACAAACCAATTCAGACCCTTATATTTTCCATTCAGCTGCAGGTCTGCAGGGGGAAAGGGGCTCTATATTGTTTGACAGTCACAGCACATGTCAGCCACTCTGACACATAGCAGCTGTTTAAAAGGTTTTTGTTTGCTAGTGTTGCCCATTTCTAAAGCTCTGGGACATTCCTAGTGACAGATGTGAACATGCTGCTAAGTCAACAGAAACAGTGGAAGCTGTTCATACTGTAGGAGAAAGTCCCAGTTTGTCCAAGGAAGCAATAAAACCCAAGAAAAGAGTGTTTTTACTCTTTATAGTTTGTTTTTCTTGTCAGGTAACCCATTTTAGCCTGCATGCTTTTAAGTATAAAGGTAACTAATAACTAACCCAAGTAAGTGATTTTGCAGCTTTATTTAGTCAATATTATTTATTTACTATTTTTAAAAATAAGTGTTTGTTTTTTTGGTCATTTAAAGGTACAAAACATTGAGATAAATGAAAAACGTGTTGGTCCTTGTTAATGTTAGATCTATCATCACATTAGGTAGAGGGAGACATTTGGAGACATTTGTAAATACTGGCAAAATTATTAAACAGAAAAAAGGCACAAGCCCTGAATCATATATAAACTATTTTATTTAACCAATATCATTTACACTTTTTTATACC
>NW_005187469.1:387449-476421 GCF_000239375.1 Pundamilia nyererei | reverse complement strand
GTTTTTAACATTTTGCAGGTTTTGGGAAAGTGTGTGTGCATTTTTAAGCTGAAGCAAACACTAAATGTTGGTGAGAAGTAGATCTTTGTAAAGAAATTGAACAATAGAAGAGGGAGAGTTACATGGAAAACAGAACCTTTTGATAACTTTAAATATCACACTAACATCTGAACAAAAGAGAGGAGATGGTTGACAGGATCTCGTAAAACTTTGTTGATTACTTCCATCGTGATCTTAAAGACAGATCGGGCGATCTTGAATGTGCATCTCGATGCATTTGGGTGTCTCGACAGCAAATTCTAAGTCTGTAATGCAATGAGCTAAATAACACGAATGACGTGGAAGTGTCCTCACTCAAGCCTTTTAGGCTAAATGACGAGCTCATTTACAGAAATCCCCGTCAACTGTTCAATAAAGGAAGGCGATAAAGGAAGGTTTCAGCCTCTCTGGAAAAAAAAATCACAAATGTGATTCTTTTTTCCCTAGTTTGCAGTTTTCGTGTAATTTACTTGATGTCTTGGGTACAAGAAGAAGACAAAGTGTTTTGAATAATTTAGGAAGATTAAGGACGATTGGGAAGAGGGCTAAAAAGCATGCAGAATGAGGGGACAAGTGCCGTACTGCAAGGGCCAGCAGGGACGGAGGAGGGGCTGGCCGTGAGACGAGAATAGTGAAAATGAAGTAGATGAACCTAATCCAGGGGCGGGGTGTATGTCGGATAGGTTGGAGGGGGGGCACATGATGGAGAAACTGTGTGAGGAAGAGAGAGGCAGTGAATACATTTTCCTCAGTTGTTCATTTTACAACTCAACATATAAAGAGTTTAGGATCAGGAAGAAGCTCTCCTTCCTCTCTGAACTCAACCACCATAATGACCTACAGAATAGAGTTGTACATATTTCCACGACACTCTCTCAGTTTGCAATCTTTATGCTTTTGCTCACTCATTGTTGGCATGTAGGGTCTTTCACTCCTAAAGCCTGAAACATGTAGGTTTGATTTCAGATTAGACAAATTATGATCCACATTGTCATCATGCATATTGCACCTTAGATCACAATTAGTCTCCTGGATAGAGGCCTGCTACTTTATGAGTTAAAGCTTTGCTGTGTTATATTTCACTGATGTCAACTTCCAGCACATATAGACAAATTTTAGCACTAAATCAGAATACAGTTAGTTGGGTTGTTTTTTTTTAGCTTGTTTGTTTTTGATTGGATGATAATTTTTTTAAGACTGAGTAATGCCTGCAGGTCTTTCTTTATAAAGGCCTCTCAGACTGCATAAAACAGGGTACCATGTTGCCCTGGGTTTCAACTGTGTCAGTCTAAACCCTTGACAAATGGATTCTGCAGGGCACTTTTTCTACCAGTTGCTGCTGCTGCTGCAGCTCCTGAATGGTACACCTGGAAATAAAATTAAGAACTAATGTCTTTTCTCTTCTGTCGTGATAAGTGGACACTTTTTAATATTACTGGAAGAAATTCAACGTGTGAAAGTAAGACGGAGCCTCATTTCCAGTGGAAATTACACCTCTTTCCATATCCCTAAATCATTTGGGCGACTTGTGATCTGTGCTTGTTTTGCCCCCAGTTATCAAGATCTACACAACAGAAAACACAAAGTACATTCAAATGTTCCCAGGTGCTGTTAAGAGGCAACTGACTGACAGTGTCAGCCACATGCAACTATATTTGAAATTGTGTTAATGCCTTGTGATATGTGGCTAAAACATAAAATAAAATAAATTAATAAAAATCAAGAAGAACAAATAAATGAATTCTTTAAAACAGCTGTTTTCTGTTAGGTGATGTATTTCTTTCTTAATTTCATGGATTTTTGCCAACATCTTAACAAAGTTTAGGATCATTCCAGAGCAACAACAAGAGAGAGAGATAACAAAAACATTTCCAGCAATGTTATCAGGACTTTGCAAAATTTCTTGTAACCAATGAAAACACAAGAGATTATTTTTTCCTCCGCTAACCATGGTGCTTTCAACAACTATATATGACAAAATCCAGTACTGAAAATTCTGAAATGCAAATGATTCCCTGTAGCCATAGACATGCTGTTCTTTAACTCTTTGCAATCTTGACAGCCTACTAGGAGTAACCCTTGAAGCCCTTTTCTGAACAGCGGATTCTGTCATATTTCAGACCTGCTTGTAGAACAGCATGACTGGGTTTCTGCAGCTACCTTTGGAAAAACCCGGAAATTATTCTTAATAGCTGTCAAACCACATCTTTATTGATGTATTCTAAGGTATCAAAACTTGTCATTAAGGCTACAGGGCTTATTGTCAGATGCTCTCTTTATGTGCAAAACAGTTAATCAGAGTTTGCCATTTCTATCCAAGCACATTAGACTGAGGGTCGTATTCTCGCTTTCGGCTGATTCTGTGAAACCCTTTCCAGAGAGTGATCAAACGTTACACCCATGTGGTGCATGTTTTCTTTGCGATATTTGTTGCCCTTTTTGATTTCATTGTTTAGTTGTGTTGTATACAGTCAGACACATGTTTTTATGTATGCAAAAGAAGTCCCGGCCAGTCGGTTGTCAGCTGGACAACAGAGATATCCTACAGGCCTTAGTTCGGATGTTTCCTAGCCATTTTGTTTGTTTGTAACCTTTCAAACTGAGGTTCTGGTTAATGTTTAAGCAGCTCACCGTGCACTCTTATAAACCGGCATCCTTCATCTTCAAAGCTGCCGGCAGGATGCATTGTTAGTCTCAGTGGCAGCAAACAGTGCTGGGAATAAACTGACGGCTTAGCTTTGCACTTTGCACTGTCATACTTTTCTTCACCTTCAGTGTTTCACTGACCCTTTTCCTCTGACGTGCAGTCATGGGTAGGCACGCACATATGCTCACACGCGCGCGCACAGAGTTTCTTTCAGGTCTTTATCCGTCAGTTCAAACAGGGGGGGGGGGAATGGCCTCTCTCTCACTTCTAGAACTTCTTTCCATGAGCTCTTATCAGTGTTTATGACTGGTTTTGTAAACCGCGCTGCAAAAAATAAGTCGTGCACGGTCCAGACGACTGGCGAACCCTTCTGTTTTAGATTCGAAGACCTGCTGTATCTCTCAAACAGACAGAAACGTGGACGCAGATTGTAAGCAAGGCTGATGGTACAGTATATCAAGTGCTCTAACTAAACACTAAAAAAAGACATCCAGGAGAGAGACACACAGAAGCACGCACACACACTGCAGGAGCAGTAAAAATGAAAACCTCTCTCCTTTCTGTTGTAGGATTATATGAGACTATATGAGCTGTGTCTGCTGCTGTAGCCACTACTACTGCTGTCATCTGGGAGTGCGAAGCTCTATTTTTGCACTTGTATATCCTCACAAGGTGTTGGGATGAGATGCTTTGACACACACCGCATTGCTAATTTAGCTGAGAATCTATGCTAAGAATTCAAAAGCTAGTTACATCTGAAATGTAAATACTTGGACTTATGAACTTTCACCCTTGGTCAGTATTCACAGCTGTTAAGTCCTGTCACCATCTGAGAGTTTTAAATACAAGCTTACTGATAAAGAAAAATACTTTGATGGTACATCTATTGAGCTGTCTGATTACATGTGTACAGTCAGGTGGGTGTTTCATTCACAATATAGCAAAAATTCAAGTAAGATTGTGAACAAACTAAAATTTGACTTTGTGTAAGGAGGTAGCCAAAGTGAAATTCAGTTCCTGAGGCACAGGGTGAAAAATACTCTGCTTGAAAAAGTCTGTCTGTTTCAGCAGGATTCTGAGTTCGAGCCTCAGAAGGATACTAAAGTATTTGTGTAAATCAATAATGATAATTTAATAAAATAATTACAATCAGAGGACTTTAATAAAACAGCTACTCTGCACACTTTTGCAACCAGAGACTGTACAATCCCCAGGAGTGAGATCATTCCTAATAGCGATAATTTTCCCTCAAATAGATGTGACAAATAGTGTAGATACTGTTGGGTATGTTGAAGCATGGGAGATCTTGAAGTAATTAATGTCAGTAGTTGGCAGCGGCCCTTTTCGGAGCTGGAATTTTGGAGCTAGTTGTTGCTTGTCATGAGGCCTGTTCAAGAAGCAGTTCAATTTTGATGCTATTCCAGTTTTGTGCTGATAATAAACTCTGACAGCCCTTTGAAGACTGGAAATTAGCGTATATCAAAAAATGTCTGTGGTTAATGTACACATAGATTACGTGTGTGTGTGCGAGTGTGTTTGCTCTGAGAGGAAAAATACAAGCGAGGCTGGCTTACTTTTTGGTTTGAAAGCAACGTGCTCAGCTGTCGGAAAAGACGAAAATCTGCTGTGAAATTTCACAGCCTGTGTATCTGTTGTGCAGTTCAGTGTCCTTTGGGCAAAGCGAACCTTTCGGCGACTGTGGTTTTGTTTCATTGCTCTGGCTACAACGCATAATGCAACACAGACCCTGCTCACAGTGTGAGTCCCTTTTCTCAGCCAGCGCCTGTGTGCATGTGTGCGCGAGCGGGCCTCCGTGCACATGCTCGTACCAGAAATGGAACTTCAAGCTTGTTTTTGAGAAATCGCTGGTAGGAAGCCATATTGCATCTGAAAGAATGCCATATTGCGTTACTCCGTTGGCTTCTGGCCTGCGCTCACTTCCTCTTGTCACCCTTGCTGAAGCTTCAACTTACTGTGTACTGTAGCTTTTTTATTACAGCATTCAAACAGCCCAGAAACTCAGATTGTAGTCATCATTATAATCATCATCATGCTCTTGATTATGATCAGAAGGATCAGTGCTGCATACCTGTGGAAGAAAACATTGACCCCGTGTGTGTGCGTCTCTGTGTGTGTGTGTGTGTGTGGCATATTTAAAATGTTTCCATTCAATCTGTGCCAATACTCTCCTAGCAGCTGGTGATAATTGGTCTGGCCAACGAGATCCAAATGATCTTTTCCTCTTCTTTCTCCCTCAAACACAGTAATCAGGTGTATTCTCAAGGGAGAAATCTAGGCGCACTGCACATGCCCGCTAAAGACTTTCGGCTATCTTATTAATCCGGTTCAAACCGCAAGCATAAAGTAGGCTTTCCTTACAGCGATGACAGCTGTTTCGTTATTTTTATTGGAAGGCTTGGTTTTCGACAGCTCGGCGAGCTCAATCATGGCAGGTTGCCTTAGGTGCAAAAAGTTAAATGCATTACAAATATACCAAAACAGTGTTCAAACATGACTTAGGTGGCTCCCAAACATCTGTACAAATTCTGCAACGCAAAAGACCAGAGGGACACAGGCTTTTCACACACAGCTGTACAGATATTCCTCAGATATTCCAGATGTTCCTCGTGTATGTATCCAATGACAGAGGGAAGACGCTCCTTTCAGTCATAATACCTGCCTGTTGTCTGCAAGCTGTTTTTTTTTCTGCCTCTTTGTGTGTTTCAGTGTGTCTTTCATCTCTGTCAGAAGGCCTTGACATCATTTGGTGTATTTGTTTTTACTGTAGAGTGTGTGCCTGCATACATCTGTGTGTGTGTATGTGTGTGTGTGAGAGAGAGAGAGAGAGAGACAGAGAATGAGAAATGGAGACTGTGTCTGGATTTCTCTGTCAACTTCATTTTCTACCAGTCGGTGTTTATGCAAACAGTAATGCTCTCTAGGATGTGAGCAGCTATTCAGCGCCTGGGGAGGTGTCTCTTAATGAATTAATTGATGACTTGATGCCATAGTGAAAGTTCGACTTAGCAGAGGGAGGATCTCCATGCGCTGTGGTTTTGGCATAAATCGCAGCCTGAGTACATGTGTGTGTGTGAGAGAGAGAGAGTGTGTGTGAGAGAGAAACAAAGAGACGGATAAGGAGGGAGAGGGGTGGTGGAGTGTATGTGATGGAAAGCTTTGGTTTGAGAGGGTACCAAATGACTGGGGGTAATTAAAACCCACACCAGACAATATTAGTCTGCGTTCACACATTAGACACAAGACACTTCAATGCCTCACTCCTCAGCTCTATGAATCACAGCCTGCCTGTCTCCTACATATTTTAAGCACCCGCACTTACACCACAGAATAAATGCTGTCACATAGACGTGACAGGCAGGACACTGTCTGCACCGTTCGGGGGGAAAGGTTCCCAGGATTCAGCTCTTTGCTACTATAAGTGGGAGGATGAAAAGTAACACTGTTACACTAATGCTTTATCCACAAAGGAATTATTTGGAAAATTCATATATTGTCTCAGATTCACAGCGTCCACTTAGACATTTAGTTATTTATTTAGCCTCCACTGTTGCTGTTTCATTTCTTTCAATACTCCACCAGTTTTGCAATTCCTTGCTCTAACAGCACGGCTGAAGTGAGACAGTGTAAATAATCAAACTCACTACGGATCTGAATGAGAACCCGAGGAAACTGCATTCTCGTACGGTAGTGTCTTCTCAATCACGTGGCTAGCCCAACATTTTACTTGAAGCTTGTGATGAAGACAATAACTTGTCAGTATAGTGTGTGAACAAATAACACATAACACAATACACAATGGGTCATATAACCATAAAGTTCAACAACTGGACTTTTTTATCCCAAATGAATGACACCGTGGTAGGTGTTAGGAAGAATGCAGATTTGAGCAATTTCAACTTTCTTCAGATGTTGATGCTATTATCTACATTATTACAGTCTACACTCAGTAGTTTGGTTTTGAGTGAGTGACTGCGAATGTAGTCTTGAGCCTTACCCTAACACAGAGCTAAAGACTGGGTCAAAGAAATTGCGTAATCTTACTGTTTTCTAACCATTCCTTCAGATTTCACAGTCACACTCTTCAGACCCAAGTGATACCAAAGTAATGGCAAGTCCCACCACTCAGCAGCAATCTTTCTAATGCCCTGAGATAGCTATTCATTCCACTACTCAGAGAGTTGCGTCAATACACCACAATTGGCTCGATGTGGAATACATATTGAGCCAAAGAAGATGATTGGCTTTTTAATAGAAGGGTGGGGCAGTGGGTCAGACAGCTACCATCTCTGGCATTGCAAAATGCACCCATAGAGTTCTATTCAGGACTCTTTGGTGCTCACTTAAGTGGTTATTAAAATCTGTTCAGCTTGTGTGCATAACACACAAAATATTCTATGCAGCTTTTTTTTTTCTAAATATACAGTAGTACTGCTAAAACACGTTAAGTGACATTATGTAAGAATTCAGCAGGCTTCCCCTTTAAGCCCTTCAGTTTATGCACGAGTCATGATCACTCATTCATGCAGTCATCGGGTCTGTAACACACTGTAAGCACAATCCTGATTCATGGCCACTATAGACGGAGCAGAGCGGTCCCACTTGTTAACGTGGGTCATAAAGGGACCAGTAAACAGAGTAAGAAAACAGAGAAAGAGAGGGAGAGAGAGGGAGACTGGCACTGGAGGATTATTTTCAGTTAAAAAGCAGCGAGTGTGTGCGTATGTGAGATCTGATCCTCAGGCCGGGGCCAGTGGTGCTGTAGAGGATCAGAGCTGATGACCTCAGCACCTCTTTGAGGCAGCAACCTACTTGTGGCCATTTGTAGCCAAAGCAAATATATAACATGTGAAGAAAAAGAAAAAGGAAGCAAGAAGAACAGAAAGTGATTCTTAGTGAAGAAAATTCTTAAAACTCTCCTGCACTGCGCTCTGGGTCTTGCGGTGATTAGCTAATGTGAGGTAAAATCCTCACATGTTGCTTTCCTTCTTTTACTTCCAGGTAGGAGAAGCACTGACGCTGGTGCAGCATGTGTTGCTACATTACGCTACAATTACCCAGGTCTGTTCACACTTAAAAATGATAGCCTTGGCACAGTTTGTAACAATTCCTCCAAATATTCTTGTAGCTGATAGGGCTGTGTCGGCATGAACAACAACAATAAAAAACAGATACTCTCTTATGTGTGTGTGTGTAAGAGAGAGAGAGAGAGAGACATAAAAGAGAAGCAGGCTTTTGTATATGCAGCAGCTCAGCATTTGATTCAAGGTGAAAGTCCTGGCAAAAACTGCCCTGGCAGCAGTCGCACAACTCGCCGACAGGACCACCTAGCATGAGCGTGAGCACATTGTGCTCTGAAGCAGAGGTCCTTAACACTCACAGCTATAGATGATTAATGGCTGGATGAAGTTACACCTCCACGGAGCAGTCAGTTGAGCAGATCAGAGCGCCCCCCGCTGTTGCTGAAGCACACTGTTGCAGTCATCTGAATGAACTGCAAACAGCTGGAATCATCCTCGGAGGAGTAAAGCCCCTGCTGTTGCGGTTTAATTATGCCGTAAACTTGGAGACTGTAGATGCAAAGTCTCAAAGCATTTTGTTCTGCACTTAACGTTTTAATGATATTAGATCGACAGAAGTTAATGTGTGGGTAAAAGAAAAAAAATCCTTCCACTTGTCTTTTACAGATTCCTTCTTTCTCTTCGTTTTTCTCAAGCACGCGCAAACAAAAAATGGAGAAACCACCTGTGACAGATCAAGCGGACCTAACCCATTTAATTTTGCACCACACGTGCTCACGTGTCACCAGCAAAAAAAAAAGATCCCTTCCCTTGGAATTTGTTGTGTATGTGTGTGTAAATGTGTGTGTGTGTAGTTGTTTTTGGATAGCTGACAGTAATTTGTCAGCGATGGTGACAAATGGTGGAGGCTGTGTATGTGTGTGTCTCTGTGTTTGTGTAACTAGCCAGCAGGGCACCAGGGGTTTGTAGCACCCAGTTTTCATACATGCCATTAAATTATTGTTGTGTTTGTTTGTATGGGACTAAAGTTGTCTATATAATGAATAGTTATAAATACAGCTAAAAGTCATACAATCCATTATCTTATTCACTGAAAAACTGGAGCCCCCCTGGCTCAAACTAAGTGGTAAATGAAGCTGAAGTTGCAGATTTATACAGTTGCATAAATTGGTGTCAGTCAGCAGAGGTCAGCACAAATTAAACAGATCTGAATATGTTTGAGGAGAGAATACTGTTCAGGTCGTTTGTTCTCTTACATGGTAAAAAACGAAATACAGCTTTATAAAGTTTTATCCACTTACCTAAAGTTGATTGAGCAAATATCCAATCTGATACAGTAAGTTTATGGATACATTGTGAAATACACTGAAAATGTTGAGTAGGTAGAGCTGGATTTTAAAGCTTTGTACATTTTCCAAGGTAAGTGCGGCCAGTGCATGTGAGCACATGTTAGGTACCGAGACTGGGGAGCAGTGATGCGATGTGCCAAATCCCCCAAAAGCTGCCATCTTACCATGAATTTGGCAATCTGATCCAAGAAAGCGAAATAAACAATCTATTATAAATAAGTCAGAATCTCCAGCTTTTAAAGGGTAGAAATATCTGTTACGCACAACGATAAGAAGATGATGGACACAACCACAAATAATTGCAAGTAGGTGTTAGGCAAGTAAGGTGTTAGACTCCTGCATACACGGTCCTTGACACTATTAAGCGCAGCATTTTCAGTTTGTCTTTCAGGTTTTTGGACACAAAATCCCTATGAGGAAGTTAAATTGAAGATCTTTGAGAAAGATTTTTTTGGGGGGAAAACACTCAAGTGTAAATTCTATATTTGTGTGCATGTGTTTGGCATGTGAAGCAGAATGCAGCCTTCTGGGAGGATGCTTGGGGAAAAGTTTGCGAGGTCATCTCAATTTGCCCGAGGTGATCCCAGGTTAATCCGTCACTCATTAGCTCTCACAGATAAGACAAAAGTGGGGTAAGGGGCTGCAAATCCATATGCTCTCTCACTCTCTTCCCTTTTCGTCTCTCCTCTTCATTTAGCTATTTTCAAAAAGAACAAACCCCTCTCTGTCCCTGGTCTTTAGTAAAAAGAAAAAAAAGAAGAAGCCGAGCACATGTAATAGAATAAAGCCATGGTCTTGCCTTCTTCACCTAACACCTTTTCCTCCTTATTAAACCCTTGCCGGCCTCGGGGACAATACAGCCAATTAATGAAGGTTGGTGTCCAACTGAGTGCAGAAAGAACTGAAGCACTGGCCCCTGCTGATTGAGCTCCTCCTTATGGAGGTCCATTATGGAGTCGGAAGGGTGGTGGGAAGAGGGGTGACCACAGTGAAAAAGTGATGGAGAGTGGGAACAAGGAAAAGAGAGCAGCTTAAAGACAGAAAGAGACTCGTGACTGAATATGTTAACAGTCGTTTTCATTTATACAGCTTCTACTGCTGCCGGGTCTTGGTTGAGAGCGTCGTCTCTAGTGGTAATGTTGAATGCGTGTGTGGGTTGCAGGGGCTCCCCGGCAGCTGTGGGGACCCCCACGCCAGCTGAACAAGTCATCAGGTTCCTGCGTGAGTCTCGTCACTGGTTTTAATAACAAAGAGACCCTCTCACTGGAGGACAAAGCAAACAAATGGGGCTAATTACGGGGGGCTGATAAGGAAATTATGAGGAAATTGAGTCATGAATGGTAATATTTTTGTTATGAGATGATCGTTCGTGGCAAAAATTAATTTCCAAAAGGGGCCCCTCTGTGTTTTTTTCTGAAGCCTGGACCTGGAACTGGATGACACATGAAGGAAAACTTGGCCTCGCTCTCGCTTTCTCTCTCTATCTCTTACTCACTAACCTCTGGAGACACAAAAAGATACTGAAATGATTATGCATCGGGTCTCTGTAGATATCCAGATGTCTACCTGATGATAAAAAGAACCCGGAGAATGGACCTGGCTTTCTTTTTTTACCCCTTCGCCCTCTCCTTGTTTTTTTTTGTCATATTTGTATATTTTTATTTCTCCCTGTATGGCAAGGACAGGTCATTGGCAGGGGATGAAAGCTGAAGTACGAGGGAGGGTCTGTAGTCTCTCAGGAAAGTCAAAAAGCTTGGGGTGAAGAAAAAGGTAGCTGGATAGAGGAAAAGAGCTTGGCCAGATGTAGCAGTGTGTCTGGGAGATGATGCAGACCTGTTCCTGTAAGCTGTGCTTAGTAATTTGTGGCTTTGACACTGTTTTTTTCCTCACTAATCCCAATCAAATGTATGCTCCCAAAAAGGAAAATGAAATCGTACCTTAAAAGATACACACGCTTATTCAGTTTTTATTGAATATGCGAAGACCCTTCAGGGGCAAACAGGAATCAGTGTTTTGGGTCAGAAAATTATCTTTATTATCATCTTCCTTTCTGGAGTTGTATTTCGAGGCATTCAAAGCCAGGTGGGATCTTTAGTACATGAACTTCCTAATGTTCGGAGAGTGGACAACAAAAGGAAACCCTTATGTCTCCATCAAAAGGGGATATTATTCTGCCTGCTGTGCAATTTCATAAATCTATCAAAAATACTTGTTACTTTAAAACCTGTGGCTTTTGTTCTGTGACAGCCACAGTTTCATTATGTGTGAACACTGAGTGGCACGGCTTCCACTTTTAGAAAGAAAGAGAGTATTGGGTTTCTGTGCGGGATTTCCATAGTGGTTGACGGGAAATGAAATTAACTCGGTGTCCTTAAAACAAACAAGGTCAATGAAAAATAAAGAGTGGAGAGATCACAAATAAAGATACAGAGAAAAAAGAAACACATGAGTTAGGTTTAAGGAAAAGAATAACGGGCTCGTGTTTAGGCTGCTGCCATGGCCGGTGACCTCATCGGAAATGACACCTCTCTTGCCAGCACAGGGGATTTTGTATTTTACACGGTCTCGGTCACAGTACAATAGGCAAGTTGTGAGCGTGTTGGTCGGCGAGATCGGGATGTCCGGCCATAATGATTTTACAAATGATGGTATCATCAACTTGATCTGTATGAAATGCCAACATACCAACGGAAGGGTTTTTCACCATCGCTGCTGAAATGCTGTTGGGCTTCATAAATCAGCTGCAAGACGTTAAGACAAAAAAGCTGCACTGAGAGGTCAAACTATTTTCTGAAGCCATTTCCATTAGATTAAGTTTAAGTGGCCTATTTGATAATTATAGTCAATTTTCCTGGCCCACAATCATCTTGTAGCTGAGTCGCCCTCCTGCCAGTGCAAATATAAAAGAATATCAACAGTCTCAAAATCACAATGGGGTAATATTATTCTTGACATAAATTACACAAGCACTTACATTTCACTGGGGGTTATAGTGTTCTTTGGATTGAAATGTGGAGGGGAACAAAAGCCTTTTTTTCTCAGACCTTTATACTGAAAGTTTGTGATCCTCTTTTTTTTAACCGTCTCCTCCTCCACTGAGACATTAGCTGTGTTTTGTAAATTTATTTAGCATGCACGCATACTGTTAAAATTTTCTGTATTTGATTATATTGTAAAAATAAGTCCATGCCTTATGTTTAGCATCGACACTGTATGGGAGGCATCATTCTGAGAATCGTCATTCAGAGTGCAAGAACATTTAGCTGAACCAAAAGATGGCAGGAGTTCTGACTATTGCAGCTGCACAACATCATTTAACTTCCTTTAACCTTTCTTATTAGAGGGAGCATCAATAACTCCTCAATTTTAGAAAATACCGCTTACTTGTTGTTTGAGTTCCTCTCCGCTTAAATGAAAAAAGTGGCGCAATACTCAGTTTACTCCCTGTAAGTCATCCGTTTGCTTGCTCTGGCAAATGCCAGTTCCCCCCTTTCACTAATTACCTTCTACCAATGACTAAATTAAAATGAGGTTTTGGATTTTTGAATCAGAAAGTTGGGTTTTTTTTTACCTCCGACTCCACTTCCCAAATGTGTCCTTCCTGTCTGAGTCAGAAGTGCCACAACTGGTTATGGAAGATATGAAATGCTTCAGTTTTTGTTAGAAAACAATTTCCTGTTGGAAAAACTTAAAGAGCTTCGGTTCTAGCAGTGCAGTTAAACAAGTGGAAGTATGTAAATGTGTTTGTGTACAAGCACACGTTCATGCCTGCGTGCACAAGGGCCTGTTCCCCAGTTTTCTATGCCAGAGAAGTGCAGTAAATGTGGTTCTGGAAACAGTACAGTAAAAATATCTGTGTCCCATCAGTGTCAGAACCAATCGGCGTGGACCAAACCAGCTGACAAACTGCTTTAACGCAGAACCCATCTGCCATATCTGCCGAAGCGTGACTCACTACTAACGAACATTGCAGTAAAGTGGCAGTGTGCATCCGTAAAAAATGTTTTTTTACTTTACTGACAAAAACTGCACTCGTATCTATTTATGAACACAGTGCTATTGTCCAGTGTTGCTTAGATTGATCATTGTTTTTTGAGCTGGATATAAAATAAATCTGAATTTTAATGAATGCAATTATTTTAAAATGCACTGTCATAACAAAAAGATGTATAAATGCTAAAATGATCGGCAAATGAGCAAAGATTTGGTGATGAAAGGACAATAAAGTACAAAAAAATGTAGCAGTTTCTTAATTAAAAACATAATCCACAGGGATACAGTTAGCAGAGACACAGAAGTTAAGTATTATAACGTTTATTATAACCTTTTTTTAAGTTAAAAAAATTTCTTTTTATTTCTTCAACCTTACCACAATACATATTATTCTTTTAGGTCTATTGTTTGCCGTTATTGCAAATAATAGCCTTTTATATAAGTTATATCATGTCATTCCTGTGGCTGTATACATTAACATAATTATAGAGGCTGAAACTGGACAGAGCTCATTTTACTTGTTATAAAGATCCAGTCAGGGAGATGGAAAATCTGGAATGACTTTGAGCTGCAGTGGAAAATAATACTAAATCTGTTGGATTTGGATTCATAGCATCATATTCTTGAAGGTCCTCTATTGTTATGACTCACAATAGCAGAGTTTCAAATTGAGATCTGAATTCTTTTCTGACACAAGTGATGCATATGCATGCACACGCACTTGACACATTGTGATCCATTTGATTCTCTTCTTCTCTTCTAATAATTCAAAACTATTTGGCCTCCTTGCTTGCCTGCATTTACTGTAACTGTTCATGCACTCACATAGTTTCAGAAGGCAATCATATTCATATTAAGCACACAATTAAAATGTGTTCTGTACTAATAAGTCTGAAAGATTGTAGGGGATTGTATTCTGCTACAAAATTGCAGATCATTGCTAATGACTGTTCATTTATCATATCCTCCAGCATGTAGGTAGCTTTGAAGTTGAGTTTGTCAGTCACCGGTGTTCCCCGTCCATCACAGACTCGCACAAGCTGCAGATTGTTAGTCATGCTTCTCCAAGCCCGATAATAGGCACAGGTCATCTTGTTCACATTGCTTCTCTATCATTTATCCAGTTTTTCTGCCACAGGCTAGAAAAATCTGTTTCTTTATGAGATCACCTCTCCACATTCAGCTCTGCTTTCTTCTGTTTCTTCCAAGAAAAACACCTGAGCTGGGGTAAAAGTAATGCTTGTTGCTGGCTTCACAGTCCATTTGTGACCCACAGTCGACCAAGCAAAGTATATGGCTGAAGTGAAGCCAGGTAGCTACAGCGACAAATTATTTTCCACCGGCACATTGATGGGTTAAAGAATTAGAACGACGTTGAGGAATTCAGGTTAAAGTTCAAATTGTGTCATTTTGAAGATGGATGAGAGCTGAGGACAATAAATGTGTCACAGAAGTGAAGGAGCTGGCTTTCCGTGACTATCCCACTCATTCCCTCCTCCGGAGAGGAGACTGTGCTTTAGTTGATGGCAAGAAATCAAAAATGTACAGTGTGTGTATGCAAACATAGAAACGCTCAGGAAAAATCTTCAGGTACACTTCTTTCATCAACCTGTCTGCATGCTGCTGCCCACCTTCAAGCCTAGGTGTAATAAAAACTGGCCATACTTACAGAGATGAATAGTAGCCCTAACTTCTGATTTGCTTTTGCTAAGGCTGTTTCTATGATTAGAAATTAGGAACTTTGACAGGCTCAAGATCACTGCTTAGCTTATATACTGTATGCAAACAATCACAACCTGCTCGAAATGCACCGACCCATGTCTTTGCAAATTTCTAACTCTCTCCTTGCAAAGGTACATAGAGAGACAGTTTGAATTCTACTGTAACTGCAGATTGTTAAATATACTGCTATTTCCCATAGCGGTTTGTCAGTGAAATTATTCTTCAGGTTTTAGCCAGCCAGCTTGTGTGTATGCAGTGTCCTTTTCCACTGCAACTAAAATATGTTAGTTAACAAGACAGCTTGGAGAAGTCCTGCAAAATGTTAAAAAAAAAAAAAACTACTACTGCAAACTGCAAAAGCAGGTTATGAAATTGCTAAGACAATTTTCTTTCATACTCCAACCTGGTCTTTAGCCGAAACCTGCCCCCTGACCGTGCTATGTGTTAGTAACTGACAGGTTTTAAAAGAGGTCAGACAGCCAAGCAGCGGAGCTCCAATTTATTCTGAGGTTCAACAGGAGGGACAAACACAAAGGGATGAGAGGAATGGGGAACAGGAGGCAACGGTGTTTTACTTTAAGATTTATTTCTTTTACATTCCATCTCTCCACTCCTCTACTCCCTTTCTGTTACTAGAGCACTAGAGGATTTCCTCTCCTCTCCATCTCCTCTGTTTGACCACTGAACTAAAGTCATTTTCATGGCTTATAAATTTTATAGAGAAATTTGTCACTAATGACATCTGCAGCAGAGAATGCCTGGTTTTCCCCACGGGAAAGGAAGCAAGGTGAGGAGGGGAGATTGCACAGTTCAAGTGGTAGCCTAGTAATGCTGACTTCGCAAAGGAATGCGTGTGTGTGTGTGTGTGTTGTGTGTGTGTAGGTGAAAGTTTGCCCCCCTGCTTAGTATGGTCATGCCACTGCAATTGCTAATTAGCATATAATAAATAGTTGAGCAGAGCTTCCATTTAACGTTGATTTCCATTTCTATGCAAATATTAAAGCAAAAATGTCCATTTTGGCTTAAATTTACCAAATAAACACTTGCTCCTAAGTCAGGGAGAATGACAGGTCCTTAAAGTGCTCGTGTAAAATCTCCAGACAGCTGTAGAGTGGACCTTCTGGTGATATTTTTGCCAACTGTTGCTTCCAAAGTCAATAATGAACTTTTAGTGTCAACAAAGGATGACGTTAAAAAGGCAGAAGGATCCAGGAAACCACTTGTATCAATAATTCCCATCATATTTTTAAATGTTTACCCAGCAGAAAGAAATCTAAATCTAGCTTATCCCTACCCCAGCACTCATCCACTTACCCTTAAGCAAGGCGGAGCCAGTGCAAAATGGGAGTGCCTTCCAAATGAAGGTAGTGAACGTCACCCTGGGGCTCTGCTTCACATGCTGTAAATAAAAAATGCATTTAAAGGGGGAAAAAAGTAACCGAATAAGAAAGAAAGAGAAAGAGTGGGGACAGTGGAACAAACGCTCTCTGTGTTTTCGGCCTAAAGAGCCAAACCAGCTTATATAATCTGCAAAGCATCTAACTTCAAACACCATTTATTTTACTCATCTAACAGTCACCAATCAATGTTGGCCAAATGTATTGTGTTATAAGATGATGGGTTTAAAATCTTTAGTTGACATTGTTGGAAGACAAAGATGACTTTAATTGCAGAGATTGTGGGATTAGTATGAATCACAGCTATGGAGGAGCGTGAGTTAGCCTTGTGTAAACTCTGTCTTATTGTCTAACACTGACAGCACCAGCCCATCCCCGTCAGCCTCAGGGCCAGCAACGCACAAGACGACCTGCCAGGAGTTATATGAACCCAAAACACTATGGATCTGCTAGTCCCATAGAAACCAAACTCACTAAGTAAACAGACTGGAGGTGATGTTTGACATGAGCAGGGAGAGCCTTTGTTTTGGGAAGATTTGGAGATCTGTCTCGCCTGTTTCCTATGCCTTAGTGGAGTTTGTAGACGTGTGATGCTTCTAGCAAAGGAGACAGGGCTGGGTAATGGCTGGATGTAAAACAACAGAGAGCAAGACTGTGGAGAAAGGTTATTATGCTTGGCTTTGACAGCCAGGTGACAAGGAGCTGTACTATGGTTTCAAACCATTGCACAACTGATTTACAGCCAATACTTGAGAAGGAGCTAAGTCTCAAACAGTTCACACTGTGATTATCAGATCAGACAGTGACGGCGGAAAGAAACATCAGGCACTTGTTTCAATAATCCACGCTTACTTTGTAAGGGAAACATTGCTTCATCAGTCAAACACAATACATTTATACACTATTCCCACTCATGGCCTTTCAATAAAAACTCAACAGCTCTCTTATGTGAGCCCAGCGATTTTGGTCTTCCTGATACAGGAACTGTAAATCCAGTTAGTTCCAATCATCATCACACTCAGGAGAAATCTTTTGCTATCGTGCCACTACATCCGTTCACACATGGGGCTCCTGAATATAGAGGTCATATGGCTCTGCCAATGTTATCAGTTGAGGTTCCTTAAAGACTTAATGTCTACAAGAAACATACAGAACGCATTCACTGTTTAAGCTATCTAAGCAACAGTTCGGTACTGTTGGACTATATTGTGATATCACACAGCAGATTGTTGTCTGGACCCAGCCAAAGTTTATGTAGATACTGCTTTCAGCATTGCATTACTCCTAAAGCTGTCAGCCCCTTATGCTATTAAGACAGCTGCTCTTAGTGGGTATTGTTCAGCTGGGAGCTATGGAGACCTGACAGGGCCCAAGAATCTTTATTCATCCTAAAAGGCCTTTCACCACTATAGCGCTGAATAGGACCTGCCAATGTCATCCTCCACCCATGGCATTTTTATGGCATAGCTGACATATACACAACGCATTCTCGTCAGCCCCTCTGTGGCTCAACCCAGGGTCCTTTTATTCCCGCACTGTATATCAGCTGTTGTTTTCCCATAGACACAAACTGAAGGAGATCTTTTTCAGGCAACGCCACTTTATCTGGGAATTACGCAAACACTCACTTGGAGACACATATTTTACCGGCGATGGACGCAAAAATAAAGACTGACTGGAAGAGAGAATCTCTCTCATGGAAGCGTGCGCGCTTACACTTGCGCATGCACGCATACCTTCTCACACACGCTTTCTGCTCCACGCACACCGCTCAGACAAAAGATCCTTGATTACTCAGCAAATGGATGCACCACTGATCACAGGGTAGCCCTTTTACAAACTGGTCTATTATGCAGTCTCAGCGTGGGGTGGAAGTGTTGCAGGGGCCTGAGGCAGTGTGGCTTTGGAGGGTGAAAAACTGCGTGTGTGTGTGTGTGTGTGTGTGTGTGTGTGTGTGTGTGTGTGTGTGTGTTAATGTGAAAGTGCGTGCACACCCATCGAGGCTGAGAAGTGCTCCCATGCTGCGCTGCCTAACGAGAGGGCAGGTCAGCCATTAAATGGGCACTAATGCGGGAAATTGGAGGCCATTAGGCCTTTCTTTGTTGTTGTGGTTCTGTGTGGCTAGTTAGACTCTTGAAAAAGGAAAGGCCTTATTAGCCCCCACATGCAGACAGCGAGTGAATATATGGGCCATTTAGCTCAGCATGCAGCGGGCTGGCCTAGCGCTGCTGTACGCTGCTATAGAGCGTAAGGCCACGTGTACACAAATGAAATGAAATGCATTTAAAATTGTGGGGATTTTTTTTTCAGTTGCATTTGTTTCATTTGTATTTTGTATTTAAACATCAGTAGAAAGAAATATGTTCTGTAACTGTTTTCTCTTCAGTGCAAACATAACTGACTTGAGTATTCGTCCACTTTGACGTAAGTTTAAAGCCACAGTTTTAAGACAATTTAAAAAGAAAAATCAGTGATAGTGCCATGTTTGTGTTTTATTTTTGTTCCTTTTTCTTTAAAAAAATACAACAGGTAATAAGCTTTATTTGTGATACAGAGTGCAGAGGGGAACTTAACAGGAGAGAACGTAGTTACTGGAATTATTAAAGTATACAACATACAAAATATCAGACACGATGGTTTGTAACTACATTTCTATTAAAGAAGTCTGTTTAATAAAATAAGCCCAAGTTTACCATTAAAGTCAAGAAAATAAAAACTTTATCTTCTTATATTATATTTCTATAACTGACTTTTAATAATATAAATAATAAATAATAATAATAAACTTTATTTATGAAGCACACTTAAAAACCAAGGGTATGCCAAGGTGCTTAACAAGTAACATAGAGAATAGAAGGAAGATAATAGAAATAGGACCAAAGCAAGTACTAGGTATGCAAGCAGGTAGCTGTCACTGATACATAGGAAAGCAACAGGTACAGAGCAAACAAGAAATTAAATGAGCATAAAAGTGCATAATATAAAATCATAAAAGAAATATTAACTAGAGGGAAAGGCAAGATTGAATAAGTGGGTATTTAGTCGTGATTTGAACAGTGCAATGGAATCAGATGCGCGGAGGTCGAGAGGAAGGGTATTCCACAGTACCGGGGCAGCCAGAGCAAACGCACGGTCACCCCGGGACTTCAGCCGGGATCTGGGTTGGGTCAGAAGTAGTTGAGTGGCAGATCTGAGTGTTCTAGCAGGAGTATGTGGTTTGAGAAGTTCACTAAGATAACTTGGTGCTAATTTATTAATAGTTTTGAATGTAAGGAGTAATATTTTAAATTGAATACGTACTTTATGGGCAGCCAATGCAAGCTAGCTAGAACAGGAGTAATAGGGCAAAATTTCCTGGTACCAGTCAAGAGGCGGGCTGCTGCATTTTGGACTGTTTGCAGTCTAAGAAGAAGAGAAGAGGGAAGACCGTAGTACAAGGAGTTACAGTAATCCAACCTGGAGGTCACAAAAGCGTGAATAAGCTTCTCCAGGTCCTCATGCGGAACATAATGCCTAGCCTTATAGATAAGGCGCAGTTGGTGGAAGCTAGATCTCACTACAGCAGACACTTGCTTATCGAGTTTGAGCGAGCTATCCAGCAGTACACCCAAGTTACTGACATAGTCACAAGAAAAGCTAGTAAAGGAACCCAGGGCAGCACAGAGTTGGGCACGAGGGATTTTACTGTTGAACATCACAATCTCAGTCTCTTTAAAACAAGAGAATTACTCAGGAACCATTCTTTGACCTCCCGGGTGCATTCTTGAAAGTAGTGCAGGGACACAGCAAGGTCGTCAGTAAGTTCAAAATAGATCTGTACGTCATCGGGGTAACAGTGGAAGGCGATATTGTATTTTTTAAAGATTGCACCTAGATCTGGGAGGAGAGCTGGATAGAGAACTGTATAGTTTTACTCTTTTTGGTAGTATTTACCTCAATCTACTGTAAATCCATAGCTTAATACTGACCTTCACTACACTGCTAATAGCATCATGAGGGAGTCAAACGTGCCAGTTCTCACAGCTCTTTCAGCTAAGCTACATTTTATCACACAGCGACAGAACTGGTATCATACTCTCCGTACTCGCGCCCTGAGTTGCAAAATTTACGCTAAAAAACCATTAAAACTAAAAACCATATATGTTAAATGATGGAATAAAGAAAGGACAGATAAATAAACAGGTTGACTGAAAAGGGGTCTGACAAGAAGGTTACGGCTGCTTGACAGCAAATGGAATCTGTCCACTGGAAATCAGTCCACACTGCATTTTTAATCTGCCTTTGATAAAACTGCAGGACTGATGAATATTCTGTATGACCTGATCTCAATTAGTCAAGTCTCCTCAAGTTAAGCCTGCAAGTAGCAGCAGCAACAGCAGCACACTGATCTCTTCCCATCCCTCTGTCCGCCTTATTTTTTCTTTTCTCAGGCACTTTCTTTCACTTCTCATCTATATATATTTTTTCCTTTTTGAAAAAAATTCTTTCACCCTTAGTACATGCAGTGTATGAGGCAAAGTGCTTGTTAAAAATACTGAAACTGGGCCTCCTTTGGGGACGGCAGAGATCCAGAGTTTAGTTAGGGGTTATTAGAGACACAGTGAAGAGGGCCAGAGGGCTCACAGGGGGCTAAAGTGCTGCGGCTAATTGGCTGCAATAAAGGAATTAAATTAGCCTGATATAATCTCTGCAGCGGGCGCCTCACTCTCCCATCCATAACTTCTTCCCACTCGCCTGCACGCACGCTCCATCACCCTAGTTCCATGGCATTCCCAGGGTGCTTCACACCATACATGAACATCAAACAGGTTCACACACACAAAACCATCAACTCCCTCACACATTGCACCCTTCCTTTTCATTATTAGTGCTTCCTCTCATTTAGAGAGGAGATTCTTTCTGATTTTTTTCTCAACACCTCACCCTGTAGAGATTTGCAACTCCGTGTTGCAGTGAGAAGTGTTTTGGATCATTTTCTATTTGTCATAATGGACTTTTTATCCCAGTTTTAAAACCGCAATATGAAACATAGTTGATTTCTCTTCTCTTCAGAATAGATGAAAGAATAGAATTTTCTGGTAATTTCAGAAAGAAAACCAAAAGAAAACGACAGACTTCTCATGCGTACAAGAACATAATTTACAGGTTAATACCAATATGTGTAGAAACATGTGTTTATTTTTTCAAAAAAACCCTAACCCTATTGTGGCATCATCTAAAATAATAAATATTCTTTATGGCATGATTGTTTCTGTATCCAAAGAGAACTTCAAATGCTGAGTTTAGTATGTCTGTCATCTCGGTGCCTTAAAACACTCTCATTTAATTCTGTTTTTATTTAGTAATTCCTGCCTTTACTGTGCCCGTGCCTGGATCAACAGGCACAAGATAAAAGTGAGAACTGATGTAATGCATAGAAAACTAAATAAACACTTGAACCAGATACTGAAAACAGGATACAATTAAAGTGATTGTGTGGAAACATCTTTATAAGCTTACATGTAACCAGCAGTATTTGTAGTACGTGTTGGCTGCAGATTAAATGTAAATATTTCTGTGACTGCACATCACACATTGTTTTGTTAAACACTTATTATAGTGGGGTTTTTTTTTAAAGTGAAATTCTTTCATTGTTTTGGGAGAAACAGCGGCTGTCGGTGGATCAGCGATGGGTGATTCACTCTTCATAGGAAAATTCCACCATCAGGAAATTTTCATTTGTCTCCACACAAACACGGGTGGTGCTAGAGTTACCTGTCACTAACCTAATGCCTTTAAATCACACTTTGTTGCAGCAATACAAACCAGGATTCAATTCAGCTGCAAAACAATTGTGACGTCCGTGCTGAAATCCCAGACGCCGCAGCATAATAGCAGCATTGTTTTTCTTTAGACATATTTCTATAAGCACAAGGATGCCAAGTGTCATCCTTCAGCTTACAGTAACATTTTTGCGGCTGCTGTCTGTTAACAGTCAGTACAGCCATACGCATGCCTGAGCTCATTCACCTCCACTTACTTAAACTACATTTACTCAAATATACATGTAATATTTACATGTAATATTTACATGTAAACGACGAATATTCCCCATTCAATTATCTCTACTCTGCTGCAGTTCAGAGTTGTATTATTCTTTTAACTCTATTACATCTTTGATGGTTTTGCAGTTATGTTACAAATTAAGCAACATATTATTTAATACACTGAACCATATCTGATATAGCTCTGCCCGCTGCCCCAGTAAATCCCATATTCATTAATGCATCTCTAAGCAAATTTAGGGGTAAATGCTTTCTGCCATAATAACCTGACCTCCACATTAAGACATATTGTATTTCTCAAAAAGAAGAAAAGCAGTACTTATACATACTTACATATTACATACTAACTTATTTTACATCTTATTATCCTTTTGTCCATCAAAAACATATTACGGCTAAATATGGATATCCAGGTAGAATAGCATTGATTATATTAAACTAGGACACCATGTGGCTCTATTTGATTTCGGTGAAATACGTGACAAGCAGTGACCCTGCCAAGCTTTTGTAGCTTGTGTGTTATAAGGGTGAAGGAGCAGGCAAACACTGTGAATCCAGAAATAGCATGGTTCTATATATGTGTATGTTTTAAGTTTGCGAGAGGAAATTGTGCATTACATGCTGCCATCATAGAGATTAATGCACACTACGGTGCAGGGCTTGTAGCACGTTATTTGAGGTCCTTAATATTTTCAGTGATAAGTTTTTGTGAACTTTAGGCTTTCTTTCCTTAAACGTTTTCACACCAAAGTCAAAGAGAGAGTATAAAGGTCAGTATTTTTCCGTTCTGTCTTAGGGGTGGGTTAGAAGTTAATCTGATTACTTTTGGGTCATCCATAGGATTAAAAGTAAACTGTTCATGTGTGGACTCCCCTTGGTGTTTGTTTGAGAGTGGGGCAAAGAATAGCAGACCTCCGGCTGCTCCCCTGCTTGCATGCGGTGGTGTTGGGTTTTGCTTTGCTGAATTTGTTTAGGGTAAGAATTGGGTGAGAGAAGGAACGAGTAGGCTGGAATAATTTTAGACCAGTGGGAATGATGGCCATATATAGATATCTATATATATGTGATGTGTGGATGGGACATTAGAAATCTATATAAATATTGTTCAAAAAAGTATAATCAGTGTTTCCTTTTCACAGTTTTCTTAGTCGCTTATTCTTCCTAATGTGTCTTTACAGTTGTGGTAATGAGCAGCCGGCAGCTTTAGTCAATTTGGAGTAAAAGTGGCAGAAATCACTTGCTTGAGTGTCTCTTTACAACAAATCATTGCTGTGACCAACATTGCTCAATTACCAGGCTTATGAGTATGATGAGCTTAACCTCAACCTCCAGCTCTGTTGCTTGAAATTTCCCTCTAATTAGCAGCAGGAAGGCTGTCTAAGTACTTCTATGAGACTGAGGTCAGTTGATGGAGGCTGGGAACCACTCAGAGAAACTAATTAGCCAACTTTCCAAAACACACACAGACAGTGGAAGTGCAGGAAACAGCAGCATCAAATAAACAAATCAATTCTACAGTTGAAGGTTAAAAGTTTGTAAGAGATGCAACAATTAAATGCAGCATTTTGTCATTTCAAATAGTCATGGCTCACTCTACGGGAGGTGTTGAAAGGCTGTAGGTAAGCTTAGCTTCATCCAGCTAAATCTGTTACACTTGTTTAAAAGGTATCACTTCACACTTCTTTTTACTGCTCACCTGGGGGCGGTTACAGGCGACTACAGACTCGCTATCCAGACTGAAGCAATTAGCTTGATTGAAAACAGACCTAAGTTGTTCTATAAGGTAAACGTAGTATTTACTAACACTGCTTATTAAAAAGAACAAAACAATACAATTTTTATTTGTGTTAGATATTGTCCAAATCACTACTAGAGGCATAAAATTGGCTTTTTTCCTGTGTGTAAAAAAAAACTGTGATGGCTAAATAACAGACATAACTTTGCAGGACTCCTGATAAACTCATGCCAGGCAGCAATTTTTAGCTTGTGTCACGGTCTGGCTGGGGCAGACCGTATGTGTTGCAGAGGAGGACTCAAACGCAGACCAAAACGTGGTGTGGATTAACAAAACAAGCCGTTTATTGAGACTAGCAACGAGGGTACCAAATAATAGGGCATCGGTGAAAACTAAACAATAACCTAAACTGGGTGAACTAATAACAAAACATGAAAAACCTTAACCATAGTGAACTGACATGGGTACCTGGAGATGAGACATGGATGAGCAGACGACCTGACAACAAATGACTGAAAGCACACGGACTAAATACACACAGGAGGATGATGAGGGAAGTGGGAACACATGGGGAAACAGCTGGCACACATGAACATAATGACGTCACAGTGGGAGAGTAAAACTGAACACGATGAACACAGAAACACCAGACCTCTTCACAATAAAACAGGAAACATAATGAGACATAGACATGACAACCCGAACTTGACAACGTAAGACACAGACATGAAACGCATGAAGAGCAGGGGAGATTTAACATAGTTGGAAACACGAGGGGGAAATAATAAGAACTAGAAACACCTAGGCATGATAACAAACGAACTTCGGAAACCTGAAGGGCTTACATAAACTAAAACTCAAAACGCTGGGTCAACAGACCCAGGATCATGACAGCTTGTCTATGCTTTAATTTGAACAAAGCCTTGTTTGAAAACAGTAAGCGCAGATCAACCACTTTTTCTAAGTTGAGGGTCATTGAAGAAGCGCTGCGAACATGCTTACATCAGTCCCAGAGAGTATGAAGGTTTAGATGGGCATTCATCTGAGATAATCTCTTATGAAGTATGCCCTTTGGTACAAATGGGAAAATTCTCTGGGGGGGCTGTGTTCAGAAAGGGTGTGAAACTATTTTTGTAGTGTAACAAAAGCATGTTTGCAGGTCAGAGGCTGCACACTGCTCCTCCACTAGTTTCCCCCCTCTGTGTGGTGATCTCTTTTACCTTCAGGCATGCTCAGAGATAGCTTTCACCAACTATGGCTTGACGCTGGAGACACTAAAAAGACTGAGCCTACCCCCTGGCATTCAGAGTCTGGATTGATTGGCTCAAGGATTTCAACACAGAGATCATTTGAGAGATTTCAAAAAAAGCCTATAATCTAATCCATTGTGTATTTATATGTTGTAGCTAAAAAAAACATTTTGTCATAAAAGGTCTTTGAATGGATGCTTTATGCATTTTTATCTCTCAACACGTTTTCAACACAACATTTCAGCATAGACACCCAGTACTGGGTTGGTTCTAGCTGTGGACTTCATGGGTTATTGAATCAATCAGTAAGTAAAGACGTGAACAGGTGTAAATCAAGCTCAAGACAATAATAAAACATTATGTCTGGGACACAAATATAGTTCTCAATAAGATAAGTAAGACTGGAGAACTCTGGAGCAAAGACTACTTAAACAGAGTTAAGAAAATATCTTCAATTGCTATTGAATGTCTTGGAAATATTACCATCTTCTAGTATTGTGATAATTCTTCTTTTTTTAGATTACTTTTAAAATGGGATCAATCTGAGTAAGTTTTATGACAAAAATGATAAAGCGGGGATGGTCAACGAGCAAAAGAAAAGCATGACTAATTAAACCGCTGCCATCCTGGAAGCAAAGCCACCAATAGTCACTACTGATAAGACACTAAGATATGTATGTGTGTGTTTTAGATATTGTAATTAGGTCCTTGGAGTGGAGAGAAGAAGTCTCAGAGGTCCCAGACATGTTCAGAAAAAAAAAAAAAATTCAGAGATGTACACACACTGAGCATACCAGTGAGAAATCTGGTTGAGGGAAGCCGAGGGAAGTAAGCCCTCAGCCTTCCTCCGCTATGACAGGTAGATGATAGAGCGAGCTGTCAGTGCCAAAACACGCGGATGGATGAATCAACCGTGGGACATAGTTGGATCCAGATAACCCCCTTTAGGTACACACACACTGTACCGTGTAGAACCGCACACAGTCGTGCCACAAACTGTATCAGAAGTGCTGCGGTTAATAATGCATGAATGTGTCTGTGGTGGAGGAGGACTGGTGTCTCGGACGGCCGGCCCTAATGAAGTTGGGCATGTCTGCCTCACTCTGCTGCCAGAAAGTCATGAATAAACATTAGCCGGCTAATTAAACTCAGCACTGGCAACTGTACTCATCAGTAAACAAGAGGCAGCGAGGGGTCTCGCACATACTTGCAGGGGATTTGCATGTAATAGAGAAATGGTAATACAAGCCTTTCACTTTCTAACTAGTACAGTATGGACTCTGGAGAGGACCTTTAGCAAAGGAAAAAAGCTGTGCAGAATATTTGATCAAGTGAGGTAGACTAACCCTAACCCTGACAAATAGATTAAAAAAACATTCTTAATGCACAAAATATACTGAAACAGTAATAATAATGAAAATGGAAACTGTGCATTAGATATGATGTATCGATGTGTTCAGTAAAACATCTAATTGCATTAATTTAAACTGTTTGCATTCTGTTGTGTTTCCCCCACAGCCTGCAACTGCAACCTTCACGCCCGAAGGTGTCGTTTCAACATGGAGCTCTACAAACTGTCGGGGAGGAAGAGCGGAGGAGTCTGCCTCAACTGTCGCCACAACACGGCAGGTCGCCACTGCCACTATTGCAAGGAGGGCTACTACAGAGACCTGTCGAAGCCCATCTCACATAGAAAAGCCTGCAAAGGTACAGGGCTCTGTTTGTCTTCTCTTTTGTAAGTGACCGGGGCTCGGATTGATCCATTTCGCTCAAGAGTCCCTCGGCTTTCATACTGCGTATACTGAACATACAAACCAATGTTAACATTATGATGTGCGCTGCTTTTTTCAAGAGTGTACTTTATATAAAGGCAGGAAAAAGAGGATTTGTGGTCTTCACATTCCTAAGCCTGTCTCACCCTCATCTTCCTCTGTCAGCAAAGATGAGTTGGGGGTCTTTTGGGATTGTGGAGGTCGCGACGGTGGTGGTGGTATGGGCGGGTCGGGCTGGGTGTTCCCTCGTCGACGCTGAGTTATTTGGCTTAGTTGGCGCTGGGGTGAGGGGATGACAGGACAAGAAAAACAAACAGAGCTGAGGTGTGAAGTGATCCTCGGTGCGAGTCAAAGACTAATGAGAACCCAGGGAGACTGGTTCAAGGGCTGCAAAACGAATTGAAAAGAGAGCAGGAAACAAAGCAAAAAAGTCAAGACCAGAAGGATGGCAGGAGAATGAAAGATGGGAGGGAGGGAGGACTGATGGGTTAGAAGAAGAGGACGAGAGGAAGGGGACACACCCCTACGCAGGTGTGCTCACTACTCACTGCTGGATGAATCGCATGCCATCGGCCCTCACCGTAGCTAATAAGGGTCAAAGACAGAGAGGTGGTGGAGGCGGAGAAAGAAGTGACGGTGACTGAAAAGAGAGAGAGTATGTTTTCTCACTTCTGCTATAGCTGCAGGGAAAAATAACAGGAACTGAATCCCTGTGCAAACAGGCCCAGAGACACCTCAGATTTACTCTGTATGGATAAAGCATCTACACTGATGCAAGCATACCTGTTGGAGTGTTTCAGAGCGCTCTAAAAGCGAGCGAAGGGAGTGCTATCTATCTATGTGCAGACAGTTTGAGCCAGAGGTTTCTTATATCATTCAACAGGAATTTAAAAAAAAGGTAACCACCCATTTGTTAGTTTAAGAGGGAGCATGTCTATAAAGCATCAAACATCTTTAAAAAACATGTTTAGATGAAACAATGGCGTGTTAAGTTGTGTTGTAGTCAGCTGCACTCATTACGAACACAAACGACACCACTGATGAAAGATATTTGTCCTCAGCGTCTGCTCGTTTCTCTGTATTGACCATAAAACCTTGGAGAACGTGCACTTTTCCGTGTTGACATGCTTCATGCTGCTGCAACGAAAACATTTACTGACCTAATGCAAAAGAACGTCACAGATGTTTCACTCAGTCACATTAAATTCCTGTCATTCAGCAACCGCATCGAGCACATTTTCTTCCCCGCGCAAAGACAAATTAATAACAAAGAGCTCTAGAAATGTTGGAAGTAATTCCCCGCCTCGAGTCACTGGTGACCAATATTCCTCAAGTGATTTTAACACCTTCCATGGCTTCGGGCCCATTCTCCAGTCGGCCAGGAATGCAAACACGCATTCATCACGACAGGACGTTTTGTGTCGTTTAACCCCAATCTACTGCTGTGTCTACCAGGCTGGCTTATTCGGGAGATTTCACCTCTTTTTTTGTTGTTTTTACATCTCTTCTCGTGTGTCTAAGACTTGATTCTTTCAGCATCTCATAACTCACATTCATTGGTGCTAGTTCCTCACACTGGAAAACTAGTTTCCTCGTGGTCCTGCTGTGCAAATATAAAATGTAAACCCACTCTTATAATTTATAGTAGAGGCAGCATTAGCTACATCTGTAGCTAATGCTACAGATGTAGCTAATGCTAGTGCGATCTTTCCTATTTTACCATATTTGCTAAAACCATAAACTATATCAATGTTTCCTATGATTACAGATAACTTTTATTACTTTTTAATTTCTTGCACTGGTGATTTCTCCGTGTGCTCAGGTGCCGCTTATATGAGAAATTATATGTGTTTGGCTGAAAAAAAAAGGATAAAGCACGAAAATGATGTTGTAGTTACCATCCTGGTAAAGTTAAAGCAATATGAGTATTAAAAAAACAAATCCTCAGTTAATGTCACAATAAAAGGTTGGGTTATTTTATTTTATTTTTTACCATCAATAGCAAGCGCTTTAGCTGAAAGAGAAAAAAATAATCTGTTTTCACTGATGTGGAAATGTGTTCTCATACAATGATGACTAATTTGATGTTGCGAAACTTTGGATAAATGAGTCATGAAGTTAAGTCAAAACAGCGAGTCAAAAGCTGTGAAAAATGCATGTAGTGTGGACCTCTGACATCTGGAGTAAAGTGATGTATAGCATGTGCATCTGGGTATGTGGGGCTGCCTCTGCATTCTGTAGCCGAGTAAAGCTTTCCTGATAACTAGTGATTCGGATTCATAGCCTAAGAGAAACTCCCCCCATCTTCACCTGTGTCTTCTGCTTCTATAGACTCTGTGCACCTTCTCTTCCTGTTTAACTGTACATTAGAAACCCTTTTATATTTAAATTCTATATTAAATAAATGAATGAACTGACTAAATCAGTTCTAATAACAGAAGATGAAATGTGAGACGCTGTTCTCAGTTTGTCAAAAGAATTTCCTGCTTTTGTCAGTTTGATTTTATTGCATAACCTCAATTCCAAAAGAGTTTGAATACTTTGTAAAATATAATATTAGAATGCAGTGATTTCTTTAACCCAGGTTTTATTCACAAAATTGAAAATGTATCAAATTTAAATACTGAGAAAATTTACTCTGTCAGTCTTGGTTGTGTTTTCTGCTTCATGATGCATAAAATGTTTTCGGTTGCTGGAAGGGCTGGACTGCAGGCAGATCTGTTCAGCAACTGGACTCTTCTGCTATGAAGCCATGCTGTTGTAATACATGCAGTATACGATTTAGCAATGTGTTGCTGATATATGCGAGGCCTTTTCTGAAAGAGTTGTCCTCTGGATGGGAGAATATGTTTCTTTGAAGCCAGTACATAACTTTAAACACTGGTGATGCCTTTCCAGATGTGCAGACTGCCAGTTCTGTGGGCACTAATGCACTCCTGTACTAACAGGGATGCAGGCTTTTTAACGCAAGCATCAATAACAAGCTGGATGGTCCCCACAGAGGATGCTGTGCCCATTTTTTCCAATTAAGAATTTCACATTTAAAACATCAGATTTAGGTTTTCCGGTCTGTCCCTTATGCACATGAGATTTCTCCAACTTTTCTGAGTCTTTTGAGGCTTCACAAGTTTGCATTGAGAAACAATTTTTTGAAATTTTTCCAAAAGTTTTTTTTGGTCTGGCAAACTTTGTCTATTTAAGATCCTCTCTTATACCCAGTCATGTTACCGACCAGTTAACCTAATTAGAAATGTCCCTCCATCTGTTTCTTCCTAAAAAAAAAACCAACAACAACATTTTACTTTTATTCCCAGTCCCAACTTTTCGAGATGTATTGTTACCATTAAATTCAAAATGAGTCGATATTTTTCATGAAAAAGTAAAATGTCTCAATTTTAGGTCAAAACATTCTGTTGTTGTTGTTGTTTTTTTTAGTTTTTTTTATTTACATTTTACACAGCATCCCAACATTTTTGGACTTGGATTTGTAATTGAATATCTTTGTATTTTGAAACAAAACAAGCAGTCTGCAACCTCCCTCCAAACTAAGAATGATGGAAAGAACATTTTTCACTTTATTGGCGTTTCAAAAAGCACCTTAATTCCATTCAGTTTTATTTATATCTTAATTATGAATGATTAATTGAAAAAAAGTCATTAAAAGATTAACCGATCATGGAATTATTATTATTTATATTAATTACCAGTCAAATCAGCATTAGTGTTGTCATGCACGCACTTATTTCATGCAAAACCCAACACTGTGATAAATGAAGTCTGCGAAACCGCTGAACAATTAAATCATATGATCTATAATAATGTTATTGTTACAGGATAATGACAGTCCCAGAGGCTCATAGCAGGAGTGGAGTCATGTCATATACTCATTACATCAGTGTTCTGAAACTAGTGAATACTAAATCATCTCGCCCACACTAGGGATTGATTTCTTCTCGGCTCCTTCACGTGCACCGCTGCCTCTCACCGAAGTGACGTATAAACAGATTTCATCATTGTTTATAAAATTGTCAACTTACCCAAACGGTTTTGTTCAATTTGATCCATGAAATTTGCCAGGGTTTATGCACCTCCCACCTCTCCCAGCACAGTGTAATTACAAGCAAACACTGTCCAAGTTCTACAGAGGTATTTGGTTACATCAAATTAGACTTATAATAAGGGGATCTGTGGTAATTACCCCAAGCTGACAAACGATACGAAGCATGAACTCGTTCTTTTGCCAATTAAAACATTTTGTTTTCCAAACTATATTTGGAAACTTACTCATGAAGACTTTAAAGATATGTGTCACTGTGTTACATGCCCTCTTTGTCTGTCGCTCTCTCTTTGCTAATGAACTTTGCAAAGTTACCGCACTCCGCTTTCCCCCCCTCTCTCAGACACCTTCGTATGCTTTCAAAGTTCTGCCCTGCCAAATTCTCTCAGGTTTACCACATCATAACTCAAGATAATTCAATGGAACTCAAACCGCAGAACTAATTTCTGTCTGCTCCTCAAGCAGCGTAGGCTCTGCACCGAAGTGACAGCAATTAAGCGGTCTGGTTATTTATTGAACTCAAAGAGAGAGAGCCCTTTGCCGTGTGGCCTTTGGAAAAGAATGAGTGCTGCAGGAGCACGGGCATGTCGAGGAGAACTCCAGTTTGCTTTTATATGTGTAATACAATCCTCTCAGAAAGCAGCCCGTTTCCATAGGAGGTCATCTGGAGTGAAAAAAAGGGCAGAGGCACATCTATTACAAAGTTAGCCCTGCCTGGTGGCCACATTCACAGGCTGAAATTTATTACTTTACCCCTCATTGAGAAAGAGTGTAAACTCAGAAGGATTTTCAGTCAGCTCTTGTTTGTATCTTTAACCCTTTGATGCCTCTAAATAACACATACTGAGTGTATTTCAGTTTAGCTTAAAGGGATGATGATCAGATTTGAAAAGACGACAAGAAGCAGCAGTCTGTGTGGTCTTTGATGCTTTAATAAAGATAATACATAAAACTCTATGGCAATATGTCTGTGTAAGGTTTAAGTAGCTGATCCATTTTTTTATTTATGACTTTGATACTTGTTTCAAAAGTTAGTCCTGTCTTTTAAAATGATGTTATACAGTAGCAGAATATGGTTACATTTTGTTTCCAGGCTCCGAGTGCTTCACTACCCTCAAAATATGTCATATAGAGAACCTGGGGACTAATGTGTAGCCTATAGGTGAGTTGTGAAGGGTGGAGGGGTCAAAATAGCTAGCAGCAATGCCTTGCTACCATGGAAATTTGGAATTTAACATACACCAGCTTGAGGGTGTGTTTAGCAATACAGTGTTTGGAGAGTAAGGCCTGTCTTATGTTTGTCAAGCAGTGCAGAGTGAGTGAACTGTCCAATCTAGTTCACAAGCTTTGCTCTGTGGGCTAAATACTACAATATCTAAAGAAATACAAGAGAAGTCCACAGCAAATAAAAAAAGACCTGCTCTTGATTAGTTCTCCTCATAGAACATCAAAACATGTACCAAATTAATCTCGAGCTTGGCACTGGTTCTGCGATGGATGGATTAAGTTCAAACCTTCAGAGCCTTTAAATGTGAACATCAACCATCATGTAATTACATTGGTCAGTTGGATGATGAGGAACATATTCTGCATACAGGGGACAATTAGGCTTTGACGGAGGGATAGTCTGTTTCAATCAGAATAGCACCCTTCGACCCTCCTTCCTTCGCATATGTCTTCGATTGATACAGTTGAATTTTTTCTCATTGACCACACATAAAAATGTTTTCTACGAGGGTTTTGAAAAATATTGCTTTTCATTACTTCGCTTTTAACTTTTAAAAATTTATTTTTTATTCTTTACAGGGGTGTGCTGATATCAATTAGCAGAACACACATGTCTTTAATGTGTTGCGCATTAAACATCATTCACAAAATAAGCTCTTGAAGAACATTTTCGGCTCTCGCGGTGGCCAAAACACGACTCCTCGGGCCATTGCAGCCCTATTATTCTCCTCAATAAAACATTAAAAATACAAGAAGCAAGAATGCACCCTCTATTAGGTACGCATGCCATTTAGAAGGCTGTTTATAGTAAAACAACTGAATAACACACATCTTTCTTTTGCTCTTCAAAAATACTTGTGGAGCAGAAACCTAATTATAATAGAACACAGACTCAGGAAGCTTGGCTTTAATCCAGGGCCAACAAATTATTCTTACTGGCACAGTGTGCACAAACCCAATGAGGGAGTGGAGTTCAGACTTCAAACACCAGCTTTATGGTAAACGATAGGCAGAACTCAAAATTCTTGCATTGTGCAATCTCAGACTTGGGCCCGACCGCTTGCCTTTGAAAAAGTCTTCTTCCCTCTTCATTAACTGCGGACTTTTTTCATTCTTTAAAACGCAACTCCCAGCGGCAAAGGCTCCCTTTAGTGTCAGGAATTCCTTTTTCATCTAGACACATGACAGTAATGCATAGCTAACCCCCCAGGTTACAGGTTTTCTGTTATTAGAAAATGGTCGCAGGTTCTCTTATAAACATAATCCAGGTCTTATTTTAGATGTCTCTCAGTTTTTTTCTTTCTTGGAAGCGTTGAGAAAGAAGGGCCTCTTGCCCTCTGGTCCCCATATCTCCCCAAGCCATCTGGAGTATCCCTGAAACACAGCACAAGGCCACTTAACCGTTTAAGTGGACACACACTTAAACCAGAAACTCTCACTTGCACCTCTGGAGTTAGTCAGTCTTCTAGTCGACAGGTGTGTCACTGAGTCGGACAATTTGTCACTGGACAGGATAGCGAGTCAGTCGGCTCTCGAGCTGATGAAGAAGACCAGATGTGGAGGAGAAGGAGGAGGAGGCTGAGTGTTTGCCACCTGTACACCATGTGCCGTGCACCTTGATTTACTAGCAGGCTTGAGGCTCTGAGCTGAAATTATGGGCACACGCTCTTAAAAGCATAACCTGAGCTCTCTGAAGCTCCAAGCAGAAACTCGCTTTGCCTCCTCTGCATCGGACTCCTCTGACGTTCTCGTAAATTTACAGGCATGAAGACGTGCCGGGGCAGCCTGCACAGTCTTTATTGGGCTTCCTGAAACCATGTGTTTGGGTCTATGTGTGTGTGTTGTTCCTCTGAGGGAACAGCTAAGCAATGAAAGCAGTGACAGATTGGTCTGATAAAGGTACTAATAGGTACACACACAATGAGGGGGGCTTTCTGAGTCTGATAAGAAGGCTCAACAGTCCAAGTACGCTTTCTAGCTCTCTCTGGCTCTCACACAACACACAAACACACATGCATGCACACACACCAAAAACAGATAAGAGCAGCACAGAAGCTGGAACACAGGAAACAAGCAACAGAGATAAAACAGAGTGTGATACAGAGAAGAGAAGAGGCACCCCACTGACACATAGACCTTATCACAAAAACACTTACTTCAGCTGGAGAACAGAGTTGTCCCGTAGTCGGGATTTTTTGGAATATCTCACAAATCAACAATTATGTTATTTCCAAGAGTGAGAAGTCAGTTATAAAGAAAACTTTTACAGTTACATTAATGCTTTAGAGCAGTGTTTCCCCCAAGAAGAACTGTAACGTAGATCTCCCCGAGAGCTCGTCAGGTATACAACCCATCTCTAAATAAAAACCACATCCCTGCTCATGATCAAAGTAAAGATAAAGAAATCACAAGATCTCAATGCATTCTAACTCACACCACACCATTCAATCTTTTCATATAACCACCCAAAAGACAAAAAAACATTAGTGGAACTGACCAATCTGTGTGGTTAAAAAAACCCCACACACATTATTTAACCTGCGCCTGTGAAGATTTTAACAGTGACATTTGACACAGTCGGGAAAAAAAATCTTAAGGGAAGGGAAATGAGTGAGCGGAGTTGGCCCGACTCGGAGAGATAGCGCAGCGAGGTTTCCAGGAAATAAGCAGAAAATCTAATCTTTCCACAGTGAAGAATATGGCGCTGTGAGTTTGTTGACAAACTGTGTTTTTGGCTTTGCAGGCGTTTCAAGTAAAAATGTGAAAATGGTGATAGATTAGGTCTGGTCTGGATTAGCTTGTCAAGAATTGCAGTATAAAAGACCTATTAATTCTCTTAACTCCCCCTCCATGTCAGAATCACTACTATTTAGACCAAAAGCAGATGAAAACACAAAATAACCCCTCTAAGACAACTATTACTCAACACCAAACACGACCGGTTTGGCTGTGAAATAAATTAAGGGTTTGGATTAGAAGGGGGGGGGGGGCATTTGGAAAATGATTACATTCCTGAAGCATATGTGTTCGATAGACCCCCCAGTGTGGGAGGAAGTATGACAGACGTTTTAGGCTCACGTTCAAAGCCTGAGAATAATCAGAAACAGGCAATTAGGATTATCCTCCATTATTTTATCATTTGGTAAACATGCACAAACTTTCCTCTTCACTTCACGTCTCCAGCTCAAATAGAAATTCAGCCTCACTCACTTGCAGAGGTACATATATAAACAGACATATCTGTGATCTGTGTTAGGGCGGCATTTAAATGATGGCTACAACACACAGAGTGCCAAAATGTCAGGAAGTGTCTGTAGACTTGGAGGATGTGTTGCTCCTTCACTCACGATTCAACTCGGTCGGGTCCACGTTGGACGTGTGTAAGTTCTGTCTCTCTGTGCACGCCTCCACCTGTCTCTCACCACTCTATTGTTGTTGACACACTGCTGCTGCACCTGCACTCTCTATAGATATAGTATATGTTTGTGTCTCCCCACATGTGTGTGTGTGTGTGACCACTCACTGTGCCTCTCTTTCTTCCTCTGTTTCCTCACAGCATGTGATTGCCATCCCGTGGGTGCTGCTGGCAAAACCTGTAACCAAACCACAGGACAATGTCCCTGTAAAGACGGCGTGACTGGTATCACGTGCAACCGCTGTGCTAAAGGCTACCAGCAGAGCCGCTCGCCCATTGCCCCCTGCATAAGTACGTTGAACCAGTCTTTACCACATCTGCCTCACTGTAGCACAACATGGCCTGGCAAAAGGTCAGGTGTGATGACAGGCATACGTACATATTCAAATAGCACACATAAACATGTGATACGAACCCATCATACACTGTTTTACACTTTTCTTCAGAAGAGTGCATCTCTCTCAACTTCTAATCTTTTTTTAGATCCAGAATTTTCCTAGTTTAAAAAAAACACACCATTAAAAGTGAACCCCAAGGTTATGGCTCCATTAATCTGAATAAAGACCAAGAGCTGTGTCAGCTTCTCTAAGCTACCACAATGTCTCATGGGATGACTAAAGTGTACTACCTTTTAATTTATTATTTACAAGCCATTGTAATGAAGACAAAAAGATCAAAATATATGAAATCGCATGAGAGAAGGTCTGTACCTCAAGACAGGATAAGAGAGAGAGGGGCTGCAGTATCCAGCATAAGAAAACTTAACGGACTCTCTCAATGAATTGTCTCTCTCCTTTAAAGCAAAACATTTGACTGCTCATCCAGTTTAATGTTCAGTACATGTGTTTATGAGTTTGAGTTTATATTACTTCCCACTGTTGTCAGTTTAAATTTACACAAGTAAAATATTAGAATTAGACCTATCGTTTAAATATCACATAATGCAGATGTGCACTCATGTGAGCAGATCAGCATCAGCAAATGGACCTCCAGGACAAGCATGCAGATGAGACATACTTTTAGAAAGCAGGTTTTTGTCTGTGTAAGTTGAGAAAATCTCATTTTAATTGACCTAAAGACTTGATTGTTTCTTTGTCTCCTTAAACACTCTTCACTGCACTGCTGAAACCACCACACCACTTCCCTCAGTGTATCAGGGTCTTTCCTTGCATGTCACTTTTCCTTCTTTCCTCATAGTCTACGTGAATAATCTAGAAGTCTTTTTGATTGAGCCCTTTCTCTTCACAATGCAACAATAAAATAAAAAAAGCATTATACCGACATATTACAACAAAGCGTGTAACAGACACGCCGGCCTACCACAACTTACTGCAACTTCTGCATCCGTGTCCATTTCACACTTTGCTTCTCCAAAATGTGAAATGTACATACATGCAGAAGTTGCAGTAAGTTGCAGTTACAGTAGAGGGAGATATTTTATTTCGAGCCGATATGAAAATAATCACGGGAAACCGTTGAAACAGACATTTAATATTAATACATTTAAACGTAGATACATATTAGCCACCAAGATTAGTCGATTCTGGAAAGTCTACCAACTTCGTGGCTTTAAATATATTATTCCCCCTGCTAGTAATGCAATTTTAGCACCTAGTAATGCTTTTTGCGTTTTGGAAGAAGCAAAGCGTGAGATGGGCAGACTTGTTTATGTTGAAGGAGCCAGCAGGTAGATGGAATAACATTTTAAGCTTTTAAGAAAGCCAGAATCCAAACTTGCAAGAAAGGATACACAATAAATAGGTCTCTAAGTTGCACTTCAGACGAGGAAAAACATGCAGCAAGTTCAGACTCAACTCCTGCGTCACCAAGACACAGTTCATTGCCATTAGGATATCTTCCAGACGCCCCGTCAGGAATTTATTTACTAAATTTTCTTCTATAATATTAACACTGAAACCTTGCCAGAATATATCACAGTGGTTTAAGTTTCTGGCTCTAACAGTGACACATTTTCATGCTTCTTTAATAAATGTGCCCATTTACATCCTGTAACAACCTCCACACGTCCACACAGCAACATTAGAACATGCACTGCAGATACACATAATAATGAAACTGATCTTTCTTTGTGTCTCTGTCATCTTTTCTCTGGGAATAGAGATTCCAGTCACACCTCCTACAACCCCATCCAGCAGCACGGAGGAGCCATCAGGTAAGCACAGCTGAGAGTAAAACATTTAATCTCTTTTACATATTTATCTATATGTTGCTATAAATCTGTATAAAAGCACATTTGTCCTCGAGAGGAAACGAGGAAAATGCCGTGGGAGGATAAATGTATTCAGTATGAGCTTTTTAACCAGTTTAGTTCCTCGTCCTCTCATATTTTTTCCACAAGTGTAAAAACAGTGTGCAGGATAAATTGGATCCCACTTGCCTTTCCCCTCCTTATTACTGGGGGGGTTCATGAATATTAAATCCATTAGCCGCAGCCCTGGGATGTGCCTCCTTTAATCTCTCACACTTTCACAATTAATCAGTCTAACTGCGGCACAGTGGGGTGTTGGTTGAGTGTGCAGCATTGGGCTCCAGTAGTTTGTTTGATTTGATATTTCATCTCTCCCAGCTCGCTCTTTCCTCTCTGATGCAGTGTAGTAAGAGGAGGAGTGATGGAGGGATCTGGATTTTGTAACTTAGCAAAGGATGTATTGGTATTCTTCTGTTTCAAACAGTTTTGTAACATTTGGTTTGCTGTCCAGTCTTTAATTGAGGAACCTAAGATGAGGATAAGGCATGGAATATCAGATACTGCTACTACTTTAAATGCAGTTTTGTTTATAATCTGCATATAAGTGTTGATATCTGTATATAACAGTTATTAGAGTAGATAGAATAATGGGAAATATAACTATGTAACTGATATAAGAATGAATATTAGTGCTCAAATTTAGAGATTCTAGAATCAACTGTCAGCTTATCAACTGGTTACATTTCTGGTGATATGTCACTACTGAGGGTTGTGGCAGGCTCAATTAGTTACCCAGGAAATGGCATAAATGCTGCCAGAAAACAGAAAAGTGGAAAAACCCACATTTTCTACTTCCTAAAGAGACGTGCTGTGACTGTATGAACAGTGTTCGAATCAGTACCGCTTTTTCTTTCACACACAGTGGAAAAAGTTGATCTGGCTCGTGCCATGTTTTTTTTCTCCCTCTCAAATCAAAATGGAAGAGGCCCAACATATATACATGTCTGTAAGCGAGTGTGTGTGTGCATAAGGGCTTTCCGCAGCTGTTTGGTGCTCTGAGGTTTCAAATCTTCCCTGAACAGCTTTGACTGACAGCACAGTCCAGCTATCGCTGTTGTCCAACCCTCCTCCACCTCTTTTCTTTTCTCTTTAAGTCTCTTTTCACTCTCCTCCACCTCCTTCGTCTCCCTCTGTTTCACGCTTTGTCTTCACATAACACTGTGGGTGGTGCAGAGCTACAATATCTGGAGTTTCTCTGGGCGCCCCTCGTCAGGAATCTGTCTACTTTAGGGGTGTAGGACATATTCTGAGGGATTTTTACTTTTATATATTTATTTTGTTAACTTAAAAAATGCTAATTCAATGTGACAACACAGGAAAGACACATACAAATTCCTTGTATGTGTCTGCACATATAAACATATAAACACGATTCTGATTCTGAAAGAAAATAGACTTTCACATAATTTGTGCATATTTATCGTTTCCACTAACTGTATTAATTAAATCATACCTTTTGCTGGAGATAGTGTTAAAGTGTGAATTATGACCCACCAGGCAAACTGTTCTTCCTTGAGGCTAAAATCAAGCAGACTGTAAGGTGACGGACATCCTCTGTTGGTCATGTCAGAAGCATGAATAGCGATTGGTCATCTAGCCCGCCCGGTCTTGAGGCCCAGAGGATGCATACATTATCCTCCGAGCCTCTTCATGGGGTCACACAGCAAACCCACCTCTGCTCAACCTGGTATTCCTGCAGCTATGATATCACTTCGTGATTGCAAACAGATGTGGCTTGTATGCAGTATTCAACAGTTTTGTTTTTTCTGCACAGTACTGCATACTAAAAAAAGTGATTATGATTATTATCTGCATCATTATTATTAGTTAGCAGCAGGAGAAAGAGTATTCCAACTTTTTTAAAGCTTTTTTTGAAATGCGTTATGCCTTTTGTTGTACCCAATGTACTCGGGGGGGATGGCGATCAGATCAAAAAAGACACGAGAGCGAGGCCGTTTGCACTTTACCCACATTAAATTAAATTTACACAATTAAATTAAATTTATCTACCATTTATTACTTTTTTATTAAAAGCATATAAGAAAATATATACAAGGGATAGAAGAAGAGGAACAAAAGTGAGAAATGGTGGATTACCTGCAAAAAGTTTGGAAAATGAAGAAAATGAGAATAAATTAAATGTAAATGGAGTGTGTGAAAAATTGAGATTCTGAAGACAAAGATTTGAGCATGAGTTAAGAAACATGGAAAGTTAATTTAGAAATAAATATGAAAAAAATTGGATGAGGTGTTGAGTATGAGGTGTTGGGCTGACAGCTATGAGGCAGGTGTCTCGTTGCGCCTTGCTTGAAGGCGGGGAGTGGAGCTGGCCAGGAGGTGGAGGGTGTGAATGGAGGTTATGAGGGAAGATGGAGTGGATATTAATTTGTCTCCTGCAGTAGGGCTCTCCCCCCTTTCTGACCACACGGAGGGTTGGAATGCATGGAGAATACCTCCGATGGTGTAGCGCAGACAAAACACACATTGTGCTGGTAGGTCATGGATGGCGTGAGTCGCCACTCCCACGGGTCACGACAGAGATGTCTGAACAGCAACGAAATGTGGAGGAGATTAACTGCAGATGACCTGCGATGGCCGCCCTGGCCCGTCAGAATACACAGGATGTGAAAGTAACTAATGATGATGAGGAGAAGGAGAATTGGAGTGACCATGATGATACTTATAAGCATAACAAGGTTCAGCCCTACATACTGTATGTGTGTGTGACGTGTCTGAAGCTGGAAGTGATCAGGATCTGTGGCGAACCCCTCCTCGGATTTTTTGAACATGAGTCTTGCTTTACACACCCTGTTGAGTACGAGTCGAGCCCAGCGTGCTTTACGGCCGTGTCGACGTGGGATAGATAGAGAGAGAATAAATACAAGTAAAAAGACACTGAGTTAAGAAAAAATAGAGCCAAAACAGAAGCACGCGTTATCAAATCATCGTTAAACTTTTATCTGAAATTTATTTGCTGCTTTATGCCATTAAATTCTTGCCATATTTATTTCCCCCGGCTAAGCTTTCAGAGAAACCCTACAGGACTCCATGCTGATTTAAAACGGAGCAGTTACAGTAATGGGCGATGCCCCAGCTCATCGGAATTGATTGCACGCCACCCAAAATAAAATCTCGAATCGGGTCAAGAATTCTAATAGCCTCTCTTCTCTGCCTGTTGGTGGCTGAAAGCAAACCATCCTTTGCTCACTGACAATACAATGAGAAAAAGTAGGAGGGGGCTCCTTTTCTTTCTTTCCCCTTTTTTACTCTGTCTTTCTTTGCTGGATGGGATCCAAACTCACAGTTCTAATGTAAGCAGCCCGGCACAGAACAATGGAGCGCATTGCATGGCAGCACACTGGGCTCTGAAATCTAATTATGTGCTTTATTTGCTGCAATTTGTTTCTCAATCAGCCTGCTTCAGGGAGAAAGCCCTCCTCCCGGGCCATCATTTACACCTTCTTGTCTCACTGTTCTTCTACCTTTGATGCCTCTTGCCTCTGTGGTCATGTTCACATATGTTCACTTGCATTTAAACATTAAGAGCAGCTTTGCATAGTTTTAAAATCAACTGTAACTGCAAAGCTGTAGCACGTGCATACTGTACAAGTATATGCAATCACACAGCTCCCTGAGCAGCTCTCACTGTGACCCAAATGTTAATATTATTAATCATTTTAAATATTTAATTTTATATATATACTAAAGGACAGCTAGGCACTTTGGCATTTACTCTGCTACAAACGATGCAGACTTCTTGGCTGAATGTTAAGTTGTTTGCATTCCAGTCCTTCTCTGTATAACTCTAAAGTACTGACTGCTTCATTTGCATTGCATTCACCTTCACCATGCTATTTCTCCACACTGCTTTTGTTTACTTTAGCTTGCATGCCAAGGTGTCTGTTATGTCCCGGTGCTGGCTGTCAACGTTTCTTTACAGTATGAAGAGATATCAAGATAAATTTTGATCACATCAATAATCCATTATAGTTTGACGGGTGTTCTGTGCAATGTTTCCTTCACCTTGCACTCACAGAAAACTGCAGCCACACTCCAAACTTCTCCATAAGAGTGCTACAAATTGCATTCTTCATTTTAAATATGAAAAATAAAAATTGAAGCCCACACAAAAAAGAAAATAAAAAAGATTAAGCACTCTTCTGTGGCCTCAATTTTCATCTAAAAATGACACGTATCACCATGAAACTTCACTAGTTGAGTACTTACATAGAGACAATTATTTTTTTAATTTACAAGCTTTTGAGTATTTTAATGTTTAGATATGTAAGTGGGGCATTATATGTGCAAATTTGCTATAATTTGCATACTTTCCCACAATGGAAACACGAACACTGGATAAAACCACGTTCAAAATTCTCGTTTCATTTTGTTGACACATTTGAGTGGAAGGTTCATGCTGAAGGGATTTTGGATAACTCTTTTTATCACTACATAATTCCCAAAACAGTGTCAACAGACAGAAAAAAGAAACATTTTGCAATACTTTTTTGTATAAGATAAGATAAGATAAGATAAGATAAGATAAGATAAGATAAGACAAACCTTTATTAGTCCCACCCATTTTTAGGTCATGGCAGAAAGTAATGTAATGTAATGTAATGTAATGTAATGTGTATGTGTTAGTCCCCATAGGGAAATAGTTCCTCTGCATAAAAGTTATGAAAAACCCAATAGAATAGGATCAGATAAAATAGAATAACATACTATACAAAATAGAATAAAATGCTTTGTTATAGTAGGTATGGTATATGAACAAACCCCTATTTTAGAATAAAGATGGGAATAAAGCTGAAAGGTTTGGTGTTAGTGTGTGCTACTTGTATGTGTATGGAAATTTACTGGCTTATAAGGATATGTTATAAAATACAATGTATTTTATAAATTAACTAATACTATTTTACATTTTACATTTTTTACTTAAAGATATCTCTGAAATTTCCTCTTACTATAATTTTTTTAATTAAGAGATTTTTTTTAATATTGTAACTTTGAAAATCAACCACAAAATCAATAAAACAACCAACTGAAAGCATTTTAAATTGTATTAGTAGCCTCTGATCATTAACGCGCTATTAGCACAAAATAGCCTCAAATATCAAAACTGATCAGTGCATCAAAAAAAAGTAAATAAATATCTTAAATATCTCTGGTTTGCTGTTATTATGACAGCATTAGCAAATCAATAAAAGTACGATGAGGAGTGCTGTGTATAGATTTTGATCTACAAGTCTGAGCAGTCCTCTGAATATTTGTTGCTGAACGTAATGAAGACATTTGTACTGCTCCTTTTTTCAGCGCTGTAAAGTACCGGTCCAAACACATAAAACTGAGCACTAATGCATTCTGTCTCGAAGCAGCTTTAATGAAAACGATTAGGGTAAGGAGTCGTACAGTACTTTAATAGAAGGGGCAAAGGTCCACCTCTCAGTTACACACTTCTCAGTGCTGAAAGGCAGGAAACAAAGCGCTGTAGTAACTACATCTACTCTGCCCAAAGCACATCTTAGCTCAGTATTAGGGGACTGCTTCCACTTCTCCAGCTTGTAACGCTTTCACAAAGGGAACATTTGTCCTCACTGTAGGGGACTGCCTGGCCCTAAATGGGGATCTTGGGGTGATCTCAGCGGGGCCTGGAGCTGTGTCTCAGGGGTACACTAATGGGGAACGAAAGGCTATCAAAGAGAAGTATCATGATGGTATCGGGGAGGGAGGGGGGTTATGAGAAAACAAAGCCTCCTTTCCATTGAAGGGGGAGGGTGGGGGGTGGGGGGGGGCACCCTCCCCCTTCGATCATTTACATGGTAATCAGGTGCAACTCATGTAGGCTCCCCTTCTTCATGTACTCTTCCTATTTTTGTTACATTCTCTGTTTACTACCACCAGCACCAGCTTTTTGCCCTTTCTAACCAGTTCACGAGACTACCAGCTTCAATTTGGGGGTTTTCCTTAAATTTCTGGACCTTGTCTTGTTCTTCCCACCCCCTCCCTTAAATTTCCCTTTTTCTTTCTTTTTTTGTCAACCTCTCCACCCCTTCGCTCACTACCAATATCTATTCTCCCACCCCCTTCTCTTTTTCGCAGTGGGGGTGCATTTTTTCTTGTTGTGGTGTTCCCCGGGCAACCTCATTCAACTCAATTCAACTCAAGTAAATATGAAAATAAAAAGCACGACCAAAGATTTGGTCACATAAATGATGTTTGCTCATATCAAGTTTGCCTGAAAGTGCCAGTCTGCCCTCCACTACACCGGTCACTCTTTAACACTATAACATGCTCTTCATCCTTGTCTCTCTTAATTTATTATTATTATTATTATTATTATTATTATTAATAATAATAATAATAATAATAATAGTAATAATAATAACAATAATAATAATATTGTCGGCAGTCTGAAAAGAGAGAGAGAGCAAAAACACTGAAAAAACAGATTTTATTCCCCTGATATTCCCCTAACATGACATTATTTTGGCATGCACTGTAAGTAGATGATGCATTACAGCACTGCATGGGGCAATCACTACATCGTAGCAGCAACATAGTTTCTGGATTACTGAGGCAAGTGGAGGTTGCGTCAGCTTATGGCCAACCATAAAACTGTTGGCATACTGTCGTGGGTCTATTTGGACAAGGAACAAGGCTGTAACGTAAAAGCAGTTCACTTTCAATAATTAAAAAACACCATTGCAAGAGCACAATATGATGACGTGGAGGACACACACGTAGAGTCACAGATGTAAATATTTTCCTAACCTGCAGAGATTTCGTATCTTGTATATTTGCATACCTTTAATACAGCCCTGTGGCTGTATGCCATACTGTGCTTGCAGTGTGCGGCTCATTATTTTCTTTATTGAACCACAGTGAACACTAATATCCCTGACCCCCACCGCTCATGAATACATACATTTTAATATATTTTCCTGGCCAAAAATCTTTCTGAACAGTGTACATCGAATGATGTGGATGAAAAATCAAATGTTCACCTCATCTGCCTCAAAGAATATGTAAATACATACTTGTCTTTGAGAGCTTCCTCTCAGCAGAGTGCTCTAAGCTGATTTGGATGACACCGCTGCCTGCATGAGGTATTCATTTCTTCACGGCTCCAGAATGGACGCACCCCCAAAATGAGGGTCCTTTGCCTAACACTTCATGGATGGCTAATTTTCCCTTCCTGACCTCCCTTTGTGTGGCATTGACCCCCTCCACCTCCCCACCTTCCACTCCCTCAAATAGCTGACAACCCTGCGTGCCCCCCCTGCAATAAATGCAAAAGCTTGACGTGGTCCTCTGTGGGGCCTTGAAGTGATCCCAGTGCTATTTTTTTTTTCAGAAGGTCGGGGGCTGAGGTGACAAGTGTGGTGAGATTTGGGTGGAGGTGGGGGATGAAGTAAATGTCGGGTGGTCTGCATAGGCCTAAATTATTCCCACCGTCTGAGTGGGTTCTTGGCACTTTTTCTTTTAAATCTCTCAAAACACTGTGCTGATAACATCAGGTGCTTTTATAAGACCATCACACACGATGAGATTGTGCTGTTGGACAATAAAAAAAAAAGTTTATTTATTTCTTTATTTATTGTTCTGTCATTTTTCTTCCTAAACTTGAAACTCAGTGAACAAGTTTAGGCTTTCCAGATTCTACTACATGCAATAGAAGCATTTAAAGCTTTAAATCTCAAATAGATATGTTTTATTTAAATAATTATGAATATCAAATATAACGTTTTCCTACCAAAATCATGAATTATTATAATCATTTTAATATTAATTTAATACCACCATATTAATTGTGGTATTACTAAAATATCATATTAAGTATGGTATAACTATGTTAACTAATAATGATTTAATTAATTATAAGATTTTTTCAGAAGGTAAAATTTTATTTTGATCAATTCATAGTGATTCCTTTAATCAAAGGACAAAGTGGAAAATTCTGGGACGATTCTTTTCTGATTAAGTAAAAATTCAAAATCAGTTAATTTGCTGTGGGTGCAAGTATTCATTTTTTTCAAATGTCTTAAATTGAGAATATTATTTTCCAAGAACAGTGAAATTGTTAAAAAAAAATGCAAACAGTTTAATTCACAGAAAAAATAAATACTGGCAACCAAATTGCAGAGATTCTTTGATGCGTTATGACTCGTTATCATATTTGATTCTTTGTTATTCTTGCAGACTGTGACTCTTACTGCAAGGCATCCAAAGGCAAACTTAAAATCAACATGAAGAAGTACTGCAAGAAAGATTACGGTGAGTAAACAAACAACGCGCTGCCTGTTTAACCACTCACATTTACATTATGAAGACATCTGCTTTACTTTGAGATCAATCTGTCTCTAAGAACAAATAATTTGCACTTTTAGGGAGTCCCAGTGTTGCTGCAGAGTCTTTCTTTGAATGCATTTGTTTGCTCCAACAATCAGAATACCTTCAGTGTTATGCATCCAGCCCAGAACGTTGCTGGGAAGCAGCAATAGTTTTCAGGCGAGGCATTTTACTGATGTCTTACTACAGCTTTCTGAGAACAGAGAGTCAAAGGATCAAACAGAAGACAACAGATCTTCAAGGAGGAAGAGAGAGGCAGACAAACAGAAGGACAGGGAGGGAGAAGATGTGTGTGCGTGTGTGCTGGAAGGGTTATCTCTGAACAGTCGAATAAGACTCCAGCGGATAAAGCAAGTCAGTATGACAGACAGTGGGAGCTCTTTAAGAGATCCTCATTAAGAAAGGCCACTTCCCCCACAGCTGATGTGTTTCTTGGTGAATTCCTGTGACCATCAGTCTGCCACCCCATTCAAGGTGTGGATAAGACATATGACCTCTCCCCTCTTCCTGTCCCTCTGGCCCCTCCCCTGATTGAAGTCAGGCTGCTGAACTAGTCAACCAAGCAGCGGCATCCTGGAGCATACTTCAGCAGCTTGATGGACATGCCTGGACTTTGTTCTGTTAGGATTTGCAGGAGTTAAAGGGTCAGCTTATAGACACCTCCTCTTCCACCAGTGCCTAACTTGATGCTAGTGGCGTGAGAAAAACCTTGTCTCTCAAATGTGTTGCGGTCCACGCATGATTTTTTTTTTTTTTGTCAAAAGGCAGAAAATACTGGAAATTTCAAAACCAAGTTAGCATTTCTTCTAAAATCAAGATTAAAAATGCATACTTTTATTGTGCTGTTGTATTATATTTTATTTATACATTAACACAGATGTGTAACAAATACAATTTTAAAAACCAATCCACCCCAAATGTAGGGCACGAGGGGGAACTAAATGAGTATGCCATAATATGGTCTGCATAGCAAGCATATCTCAACCCAGTAAATACCTCTACCATTGCTATTAAACACCAAATGAGGAAATATGTTTGGGAATAATGATGCACAAGAAACACTGAGACATCGGTGTCATTCTGTCAGATGACTGGTGTCCTAGAAATGCATGACCTTTAACAGTGGCACCATAATGCCTTTGATTAGGGTAATGGTGAGACAAATCTGTTCCCTTATCTTGACTAATTTAAGTTAGTTAAATGAATTTTGTTTTTCTTTTTCTTTTTTTTTTTAAAGTGGAGAAAAAAAAAGAAAAATGAGTGTAAAGACAAAGTCTCCTGGCCAATGAATTTACTGCTTTGTGGAATTGCGCAGAATGGCAGAATGCACTGGACCACTAAAACACCACTATTAAAACTGAGTGATAACAGTAGGCAGCACCCATTTGAGGGTGAGGAGATGTAGAGATAAAAAGAGGCATCAGTATGACGCGCTGGAGAAACGATCACTCAACACAATCCGGAGTACCCTTATCTACAGTATGTACATATCCAAAGACAAGACAGCAGGAGAGGCTCCAAAATTGATTTGGCATGTCTCGTAGGTGTGCTGGTACTGATGGCTGAACGACTGCCAAGCAAGAGACAAATGAAAAGAAAAGATTCTCTTTAATGCTTTTTGGGTGTAGATACAGAGCCTTGTTATGTAGAGGGTGTAAATTAGGGAGTCTGAACAGAGAAGGTTCGTAAATCTTGAGATAGAAACTCTGCTGTTAAGTGTGATTTAATCAAAACATGAAGCCAAAAGGATTCTCTTTGGCTGCCATGTTATGATGGTGTACAATCAATCGAATAAACACATGCAGATTTAATGTGTTCATGCACAACAACAGACAAAATATATGTTTGTTTGTTTGTTTTTTAAATTTCCTTTACAAACTCTTAAATTAAATTATTTTTCAGAGCTGGATCATAGTTAAAATATTTAATTTAATCTGTGAGTCCAGCAGTGGTGTTATGTTCTTTGTCATTCCCTGTGTAATTCACCTTCTCTCTGCTGGGTGGCTTTGTGCCAGGAATATACATTAAAGGATCCATTTCCATCCATAGTTAGCAACGGAATATTTAAGACTAATTACGGACAAGAACAAGAACCCTGTGCAGTATTTACTCAAGCTTAGCAAAGCTGACTGAGACACAATGTAAATCTGCAGAAGTTGGCTCCAGGGAGCCATAGCTTTGCACTGTTTTGAAAGGATCAGCAGGGATCTGTGTCCCATGCTGCGTAGGGAAACGACACTACAAGCTTCTGCATTTGATATGCAGACGCACATTAGCAGTCACAGGAGGATGCAAAGCCCGGGGAAATGTCTCATCTCAGCAAATCCTTGGTGCAGCCACCTTAAGCATCTCAGTGTCCACAGTGCGCAGTAACTGTTGTGCAAACACAAACAGTACATGGTGGCAGCTGGTATATCCAAGGTGCTGCAGAGGTCACTGTTAGGTCAGCCAACGGTCATTAGGGCTCCCATGACACTGAGGCCTAAATAAAACTATTATACAAATAATAGTTTTATACATTAATACATCGCAGAAGAATAAATTGCACATGTAATTACTGTGCTACAAGCATAACACAAAAGATCTGGTTTAACCAGTATTACTGAAACATAATAGCATAATGGAAACTAAAATTACACGCAGATACAGATATGTTTTCAAAAATCACCTTTATTCAGCTACACTGTTGCAGCTGGAAAAAGGTTTTAGAAGCAGTTTTAGATTTTCACCATTTTATGAAATGAATCCCAAGGCAGTGATTCAAAATCAATAATACAAAACCTGGCCTGAGTACAGGGGTATACACTTAATACTGCCAAGATGTTCAGCTCCATAAGTGCTGAAGGTGACCTTGTGGCAAGATGGTTCATTTCGAAACTGGTCTCATAAGTACAGGGGGAAGAGATCGGTTCAATAAAATGCATATTGATACACGCTCTCTTTCCTCCTCTTCTTCACTCTCACTTTCCCTCACTCCTCCTCTCACAGGACAGAATCGGTACATTAATCATGTGATATAACTGAGTATCTTTCCAGCTAACGTCTTTAATAGCCCTACCCTGTCTCCTAATCACATTACAAATCACGCTGCTGTGTCAGTAAATGGACATAATGCATACTGGGCTCCATCTGATAGCTTGACCAGGTATAGAGAAAAAATCTAGGTTAGAATTAGGTTACCAATTTTTACTTTACTGGGATTAATAGCACATTGGTGTCAATTTAAACATGTCTCTTACCTCCTTTTATCAATTCAGTACTTGCTTTTCAATCAATTTCAGTTGATTTGTCACCATTTAGATTTGTACACATCATATTTGACCTTCTTTAAAGAATTAAAACTGTGTTTCTGCAACCTATTCAATGTCTTATTAGTCTGATATGCACTTTTAGTCACAATGTAAAGCCCTTTTGAAAATAAAAATACAAAAAGAACAAATCTTTCCTTGGTGAGGCAATGCAAGAATGCTGTAATGCACTCAAATGCCAAGATTTCCTCTGCTGCAATAACGCAAATCAACAAAACCTTCTTAAATCTAAAACACTTGGGGATACTGAGGTTTGATCTTCCAGCCTTGGAAATGTCAGAGCTCTGGATTTTGTGACATAATCCCTAATGTGCATCATGGGCTAACCCTTTCCCCCTTTTGTGACATCATTACTCTTTGGTAAGACTGATATAGGAAACTGAAACAAAATCCAGGCCTTCATTAAAATAATAAAAATGTCTGCATATCTCATGCAAGCAGGAGATTAGCTCAATAAATATCCAGTGACATAGTGATTTGACCAAAACAATCTGTAGACTAAATTGTTTAAGCAAAAACTTTGGCTTGGAAGGACTGTTAAAATTAGAAGGTAAAGCCACAGTTTTGAGTGTTTTTGGAATGCTAGCTGCATAGCTGTAGGGAAGGCAATGCCAGTCGGTCTACCGCAATGTCTCTTAGTGAAAAATCTGCTGGATGATTTGCTTTAAAGAAAAATTTACAGACATGCAAGCTTCTTATTGCTGGCCTACTGTCGTCATGGACTTTGAGCTTGTCAATCAACCTCTGATTTGTAAATCTTAGCATGCATTGGACAGCAGGAACCAAACGTCCAAATTGATGTCTTAAAATGATACACAAGATTAACCTGGCATGTTTTTTGATGGGAGGAGAAACCGAGAAGCTCCTAGAGAAAATTTAAAAACATAAAAATTCCAAACAGAAAGAACCTGTCTGGGTTTGACCCGATCTCTGAAGGCAGAGATCTTTATATACTTGAAAAATCATCATAACTCACTACCATTTACAACAAATTCGTAACTGGCTTGCTTTGTTACAAATGCAAAAACTGTGGCAATGATACAGCATATTTAGTTAAGTTTGAAATGCAGATTTTTATACCCAACCGCTTACCTGAAGCTACCTTTAGGCTAGTATTAGCTTAATTCAGTGTGGCCACTTAACATGCAGCCACCTTAAAAACAGACTACCTCTTGTAAAATGTCAAATTAAATGTACTTGAATGCATAAACTTGATATATGTATGTAACTGTAAAAGTGTTAAAAGAACTTTTAGTCTATCCAAACACACCTGAGAAAAATCGCAGTAGCAAAGATGCAACGTAGAAACCGAATGTGGCATCTACATGCTTGTATCTGTGATGAAAATGATATACTCAATCATAGTATATAGCCTCAAAAACTAGCGTACCCAGTCACACAACTCTGCTGCAGACTTTTAGCCTTACAGAGAAACTAAACTTTACCAGTCACACGCTTTTGCATGTTTGTTGAATCCAGTAAAAGGAAATCATGTGTCACGTCTTTTGCTTCCCAACTTTTCTTTGCAGCTGTCCAAGTGCACATCCTGAAAGCGGACAAATCCGGTGAGTGGTGGAAATTTACTGTCAACATCATCTCCGTCTACAAGCAGGGAGAGAGCCGCATCCGCCGTGGGGACCAGTTTCTGTGGGTCCGTGCCAAAGACGTGGCCTGCAAGTGTCCAAAGATCAAGCCTGGGAAGAAGTACTTGCTGCTGGGAAATGATGAGGACTCCCCTGGCCAGGGTGGAGTAGTGGCAGATAAAGGTAGCCTGGTTATCCAGTGGAGGGACACATGGGCGCGCAGGCTCAGGAAGTTCCAGCAGCGCGAGAAGAAAGGCAAGTGCAAGAAGCCATAAGCAGGATGAGATGGAGATGATTCTGAAGAGGGAGATGATTTCAAGAAAAAAAGCTGAGCTGGCAAATATTAAAAAATAAATAAATAAATAAATAAATAAAAAGAATGGAAGAGTGACAGACAGAGGACCATGGACAGAAAAGAGACTGTTTATGTCGCTGCTTTTTTGTGTAGAAGCATGAAGAGAATTATTTAGGATGATATGTTTTTTTCAGTCGAACTTTTGTTGAAGGAGCTCACCTGGCAGATTTGGTTTATTTTACTTTGAGATTCCTTTCTCTTGTGGATTTGCACCTATTACCAGTATATATCATTATTTGTTTTGTTCTCATTATCCCAATATGAAATCCTTATATTTTATGTTTGAATTTTATGGACATTTTCCGCTGTTGCAAAAATGACAGAAAGCCACTTACCTACCGCTGCAACTTTGCCTCTGCATGTTGTCTTGGAAAATTGTATTATTCGCTAAGAAGTGAGCTTGTTTCAACAAAAGATTTCACTGTTGAGTGGCAATTGAGGAAGTGATATGTAGTTCCTTTATTGAGATTTGTGCCATAAATGCTATTGTTTCTAAGCCACAGAAATGCACACATTTAGCTGTGAAAGACTTGCCATTCCTTTCCTGTCTGAATTTAGTTATATTATGCAATTCAAGCAACACTAAATTGCATGTCTTACATTTTCATCTGTCAGGACTTTTACAGTTTTACAACATGCAAGTGACAGAAAAGAATCTATGACAGTATTGACTTTTATTTTCAATCTAATCAATCCTGAGCGTCCTTGTTACTTCAACCAGTGCCCCTCAGATTTCACAGTTAAGCATTTGCCTAAACCTGCATGTGAGATTGTAATGTTCACTAAATAGTGCTGCTTGTGGTACTGTACTAATGTTCAATTTCTGAGGGAAAAAAACATTTAAATCACTGATTTTACCTTTAGTAGTTACAGTAACTGTGATATACTTTGTGTCACAAAAAAATAGAAGCTTTAACAAGTGACTTGGGAATAAGAAGCCAGCTACATTTTATTGATAACCTCTTTACAAAAATGTTCATAAAATCCTGAGTTGTTCCTAATAGACATTAATAAGAAACTACCCTCAACCGCTTCCTTCCTGTCATGAGGCGTCACCGCAGTGGGGAGCTTTGGAGGTTTGATTCGGTTTTATGCCGAAAGCCCTGCCTAACGCAACCCCAAAGGGCATTTGGGATGTGAAATCTTGTTTGTTTTTCCTTTCATCAGCAATGCTTGCTCTGCCACAAATGATCAGAACTGTGAAAGTTACCCAATGTCTGTTGTTGTGTAAAATGGATGCAATGTTAAAATTGTGCGGGTGAAAGCAGCTGCTGGTACTGCATGTTCTCAGAGGATACTGACATTTGACAAAGACAAATAGTATGACGCAAGTGCAACAATGCAAATATTTATATGATTTACCTCTTCAGACATGTGTTCTTTTAAACCAACTTATGGAAAGCTCGCCACAGTATGTCAAAATCTTCTACAATGGGTATGAGTAGGACAAAGGGAGAAAAATGTTGCAACTGACCCCCTGCCTGTTACTACCACTAAATCTGAAAAGATGATCTGAAAGATATTCAGGTTGTAGAAAGCACAGAGTGAAACAAAAAATTTCTTACCTTACGTGGCAGAGAAAATAATCCCTATAGTGATGAAAAACTGAAGCTTATTGCGCCTTAAGAAAGTGCTCAACACGCTTACCTAAATTTACTTTTAGAATCCACCTCACAGCTTGTATTCGTCTGTAGTACTTCCTGCAGTATGGTGGGATTGCATATAAACCCATTTACAGGGCACACTCTTTTGCAAACACAATGCACGACTGTACACTCAGTAAAAGAAACGAATCAGTAAGAAAATGCCTGCCATGTTAATTCTCTTCATGTCAATACTTGCAAAGGGATAAATGGGGTGCATTACAATAACTTGTCGCTGCTTGATTCAAACCACTTTGTGTGCAGTTCAGTTTGGATTTCTCCAAGGAATGCATGGATAAAAATGCTCAGGTTTGTAAAAAGCCCAAAGTGTATTTGATTTATCATGAACTTTTTATCTTTTGAGGCCAAATCACAACACCGGGAGCAGTATGTTTGTGAGACAATAAAACATCATGTTAAATGGGCGATTGTTGTCTCACTAACGTTACATTTAATTTCTAACGCTCAAGTGAGTGTAAAGAGGGATAGACAAGAAACTTTCAAACTTTCATAAAAAGGAGATAAAGATTTGATACCAGTATCTTGGAAACATCCTCAATTTTGTAATTTTACTCATAGTAAAAATCCTAGATGATGACAAATTGAGCATATTGAGCTGTGAAACAGAAAAAGACTGTACTAGTCAATATTTACATTAAGTCTTTTTTTATTGTTCAATCAGTTTAATATTTGTTATTGATACCCAAGATGCTGCTACATGATGGCGCCTTCTTGAATTCTCCAAAACTGATAATCACAATATTCTGACATATACACAAAATTTTTGCACGGTATTGCATTTCATTGTTAAACCAACAATGTTATGTGTCAAGTTCTTTTTTTTTTTTTTTTAACTATTTTTATTTGGCACAGTGTAATCCAAAATGACACGACTCTGGTCTCCATAGCTTCTAGCTGTAACTTTGACATCCGTCTCCTGAGCAATGGTTTGACAAGCTTCCAGATGAAACGCTATACACATACACATCAAAGCATTGCTTTGTGTTCATACTATGAATTGTAAATGTTGTTTTCACCATTGCAAAGTCTTTTGCAATGTTTTACAATGCCTACTAATATATTATGGTTATTATATATGAATATATTTAATGACACAAGACATTGTGGATTTTATTGTCTTTTTTTTTTTTTTTTACTTGTTTGTGGTTATTTAGATCGTTGTTATTAAAAGAAGGAAATAATAACTACTGAACACACCAATCTGGTAGAACTAAATTCAGATTTTCAGAATAAATAAACTCTTGTTACATTGAAAAATCATTTGCCTCTGTTGCTTTTTTTTTTTTTTTTTTTAAATTGTAAGTCTACAGAATTTAATGTATTCAGTTTATCCCTGTTAACTGGTTGCAGTATCATTATAAATGTAGTAGGAGAAAAAATACGCAATGGAATGAATTAAAGTAGTACTAGTGTGTTAAAACTTTGCCAAAGGTCCACACTACCTAAAGATCATGTTACAAAACACTTCAGAGTGAGGCGTGAGCGTAAACGCAGACAGGAGTCCAGGCTCTATAAAATGGAAATGTCATTTATTAGAAATTACAAGCTGAATTGATTTACAGGGAAGGAAAAGAGCCATGTTAGTAACACAGCCGAGCTGTTTGTTTTGGCTATGAGCTATTCTATAAACATTACAAAATCCAAACAAAATGATAACATTACAGCTGCTACAGTAATAAATGGGTAAATATAAGTGAGTGTGAATATTGCAAAGCTTGCGGAATTACTGTATCCAGTGCAAACCTCAGCCCAACCACAGACAGGCTTATGAAAGAAAAGTCCCCGTTGCCTGCGGGAGGTCCTACTGTTAGGTCAACATTCTCACAGTTCAGGCAGTAAAATAAACCTTTTTCAAAATGCTTACAAATCTCCAAATAATTTAAGAGTTTGATGATTTACTAATTTATTAGTAAGACATTTGAATATCTATTAAACAATTTACACCCACAAAAAAAGAAAGTAAATGTCTTTTGAAAGGTTACATATACCCTTAAACCCAAGAGTGACATACTGGATAAAAACATTTGTCTGTGGGGTTTTCCCCACTTCTCCTTTATTAGATAGCCCAAAATGACCTGTGTCTTAATGTGAAGAACAAGTATGGTAAATCTGCTTAAATGAGGGTCTGTCTGTTTGATGTCACTGCTGATTAAATTCTGCTCCAGACTTTCATTGTTGCTGTCCGACACGGGTCCATGATCACTGCTGTCTTCATCACACAGGCCACGCAGCAATCACTATAATGGCTATAAGAAGTAGTACGATCACTACCAGCATCCCTGAGCAGAAGGAAGGAGGGGAAAAAAGACATGTTAGAACAATTGGAGGGAAAAGGACATCAGACTACAAGGTTCATTAAGTAATTTCACACACACACAAAAATGAAAATCTGGATGCTTTTTCTCGCCTAACACAGTGAGAAAACACTTCTGAAGAAGACAGGTTGCTGTGTGAATAAGAACAGAATGCAATCAGATGGAAATCACTTAATCTATAACATGCTATAATGGCCAGAGATCAGGTGATTTACTCGAATAATATATATTTTTTTGCCTTGACAAACTTGGGTTGCTTCTGCAGTATGCTTTGGAATATCATCCATTTGGACTAAGAAGCGCTGTGTGATCAGTTTTGCAGGATTTGGCTGAATCAGAGTGTAGCCCTGCACACTTCAGAATTGATCCGGCTCCTTCCACCAGCAGTCACATCATCAATAAACACTAGTGGCCCCGTTCCACTGGCAGCAGTACATGCCCATGCCATGACACTGTGTTCACCTTGTTTAACAAATGATGTTGTATGCTTTGGATCATGAGCAATTCTTTTCCTTCTCCATGCTCCATTCTCTTCAGTACAACTTAATCTTGGTCTCATCTGATCAAGATGATCACTTTCTGTGCTTTTGGTGTAGCTGAGCTCTCCAGTGAACTCGCTGGCTGTTGATTTGGTGACTTGTAAATTTTTGATGTCCTTCTATTAAGTTTTTTTTTCCTCTTCAGCCTAATGTTGGCCTCATTCGCTGACATTTGGAGCTCACATTTAAAATTACATATAAAAACTATTAAATATAAACTTTAGATATTAATGTCTGCTTCATCTGTCATGAAACAACAAATAAACAGACCTCATCTTGCCACAAAACTGCTTGCCAGTCAATTGTCCAGTTTGGAGTCTTTGAAATTGGGAAACTGTGTATAAAAATGTCTGTAATGTAAAAGTTTTGTGAAACCTCATGAATTAAAGCTGAAAGTCTGCACTTCAATCATATATTGATTGTTGGATTTAAAATCCACTGTGGTCGTGTCCAGAGACAAAACTACAAACACCATGTCTTTATCCAACTAATTATAGACGTCAGTATGTGTCACTCTGTTGCCAAATAACCAAAATGAGTTACAGTGTAAGCATTAATTTTTTAGGGTGTTAAGCACTGGACACCTGCTCCAGAAGTTTATTTATTTTGTCTGTGTTAATCATGAACTGCTCTACATTTATTTAAAAAGCAATGAGACTTCATCATAGTCAACAACCACCACCCATCAAGTCTAGCAAGGCTAAATAAAATAAAAATCACTGCTGCTCAGATACAGTTACACAATTTTCCAAACTCATTTGCTATGATAATTTATGCTGAATTTTCTTACTTCATGTTTTGTTGCTATAACCCTTGGTGATAAAACCTTTTCAGCTTGAAACAATATATATATATATATATATGTATATATATATATTTATGATTTCAACTTTAAAGTTAAAAAGTCAAATGTCAAGCAGCTGAGAAACTCCAAACCTGATTTGAGACAGACCCAGAGGGAAGGAGGGGAATTCATCAGACACAAGGGAATACACTTGGAAGAGGTAAGAAGCCTACATACCTCACTACTAATTTTCAAAGTCCTTGATCTAACACAAGTCCCAAGTGCGTATGCCCTTGTAGCATATAACCATTCTTCTCTTGATGACTTAATGCAATTTACATGCGTTCAATGGCCACAAAAGCTTTATTGCCATAGATCGCACACTGTGATAGGCATGTGTTTCTGATTCTGTTTCAAGAGGGTAATCATTGTTTTTCTCTGATACTATGGCAGCAGAGAAAAAAATGTGCAAAAGCTCACTCACACTTCATCAAAGTGTTTTGCCCCCGGGACCTCAAAAAAATTACATTTTTTTTTATTATTATTAAAGCCACCGCCCTAGAGAATGGAAAAGAAAAAAATTACATGTAAAATCCACTACAGGTAGATATTTTATCCTCTAAGTAAAACAGAATCACAGTAAAGGCTTTAGGAATATTTTAAATAATTTTGGTGGATAAATGGATCTATCTTTTTAACCACTGCCATAAATACTTGTGTAATGTAGAGTATTTACTGCATTAATTAACATAACTAAAGTAGTCCAGCTCAAATTCCTTTTTCCATATACCAGTTTGTTAATTTTGACACTGCCACCTAGAGAATGAGATGATAAAAGTTGAACTTTATTCAGTGCTAACTAAAATTTGCAAATTACAAAAGCCTGACTGAAACTTGCCGGGTCAGTATATGCTGGTAATCTGTTATTTGTGGCATATTAAAAGCGGTGTCCAGCACAGAGAGCAATGAAATAGAAACATTTTTCAACTTTGAACTAGTTTTTTCAGTTATGTCAGCCAGATTTAAGGGCTCTGTTTCCAAAATGATTCAGAAATCTGAGACATTTCTGAATAATTACATTTTATATATATGCTGATACACTGCAAATATACTTTGAACACTAAAATATCAACTTAACTCCTTATTTAAGTGAATAACAAATTCAGAATAGAATCAGCATGGAGTGTGAATTTCTAAAATCTATCAAATATGTCACTTGAAATATGGCTATTGTGGTTTGCACGAGAGGTGTGTTTTAATCCAGGGGATGATGGTAACTGCTTGCCCTGGTTACTGTTTAAATTTAACAATTCATTTTGATAATCAGGAATGAGAGAAGGCAGTCCACAGAGTTCCCGGTGGTAACTGTAAGGCCTTACAGTATAAAGTATCTCCAGGTGGCTGTTGTTGTGATTTGGTGCTATATAAATAAACCTGAATGGAATTCAACTGGAGTGTTAGCGAGAGTAAGAGAGAAGTGATGGTGTGTGGTTTAGAGTGCATTATGAGGATTTGATTGCCTTTAGGATATGCTGGTCTTTCATTCTGTATATGTATATATCAGACCACAAACCATGGCACACATTTAAAATTTGGAAAGGTTTTGCCAAAGTCAGATTCCCACACCATTCCCACTTCTTCTACAGTGACACAGGAATGAAGATTTAAAAAAAACTGCACATCTAGCTGGTCTGAGGGCTGTCAATACGTGGCCCCACTGACTTAAGTTGTCCATTGTTATTTAGCATGCGGCCGGTATTATCCCCAGCCCTTTCACTTTCGGTTTGCATTTCTCTCATTCTTTGGCTCTTGCTTTCTGCATTCCCCTCTGTGGCTTAATTGGTTGTCTTTCCCACGGGGAGAGAGAGAGTGAGATATAAGCCATGCTGAACAAATTGCTTGCGGTGGTAGTGGTGGTTTGATGAAATGCAAGGCTGATGCTGGTTTCTTTGCCGGGATATATGAGACATGCCTGTACCATGTCCAGATGTCTTTATACCCCATTATCTTATTGCATCGTTCTTATCAACCTTCTCCTTTGTTTTACTACTTATACTTATAGGCAGTTGTCACCTTATTTACATATGGGGAATTCTTTGAGCATAGCGGGTTTTTTTTTTATTGTATACAAAAGGAATGTGTTCCTACATAGATTCACAGGATATTCATGCTAAGAGCCATCACTGGTTTAGTCAGGCCCTCTCCTCTTGATAACTTACACATGTGAGCATAATAAAATAGTCAAACCAGACACACATGCTCAAATACTTGTGATGACTCTTTAAAAGCTTCAAGCTTTAAGCAAATACACACATAAATTCGCAGCAATCATCTTTGTTTAGGTGTAAATGATAGGCCTGGTCTATATTAGATTCAGACATCAGAATTTCATTCAGTCTAGTCCAACATCTGTCAGCAACTCCATTTGACACCGCATAGCAACAACAGTAATAAGCCATGCAACACACACATGTTACTGTGAAGCAAGACTCTCGCTTGTTCTTTCTAACTTTCTATCGTCACGTAGCCGCCAGTCATGAAGCCACATTAGGCATCCACAATGCCCCTCACCCTTCCCCTTGGACCATGGCTGTCTGCCTCAGTAACTAAATAACCTACTCTGACCCTCAGAGGGCCTCTAGAGGCTAATGACAATAATGGCGTTAACTTCCCAAATAGATTAGGGCTCTGCTGTCACATTGATGCTGAGGGAGATAGTTGGTGTCTGCTGATAGACTGACCACCCAGAAGTTTCGGAGGGCTTGGTCTGGGTTCAACCCATCTTAGCAATTTCCAGACATCAGTAAGACAACTTGCAGAGAATACCAATAATTGGTGAGAGAAAAGAGTGAAAGAGATGGCCCATAAACTGGTCTGGTCATTCCCCTGCCTTTAATAATAATGATAATAATGGATTGGATTTATATAGCGCTTTTCAAGGCACCCAAAGCGCTTTACAATACCACTATTCATTCCCTCTCACATTCATACACTGGTGGAGGCAGCTACGGTTGTAGCCACAGTTGCCCTGGGGCAGACTGACAGAAGCGAGGCTGCCATATCGCGCCATCGGCCCCTCTGGCCAACACCAGTAGGCAAGTAGGGTAAAGTGTCTTGCCCAAGGACACAACGACCAGGACAGAGAGCCCAGGGATCGAACCGGCAACCTTCCGGTTACAGATGCGATTCCCAACCCCCTGAGCCACGGTCGCCCCTTTGTACACAAAAAAGACAAAACAAAGGAGAAAAGATTAATTTTATGCTAACAAGATAAACATGAACCTATTTTTTAAAAACACAACTAAAGACACGTATTTTTAATTGATTGTGGCTTTAGAAATATGTTGAAAATTTTGCTGACATATATATTAAAACATATGGTGTCCAACTAAAATGTGGCTGCATTTTCGTCTACTACAGCATACGGAAATCTTTATCCATCTGTAAATTATATGTCGTGTGCACTTCTTTAAGGAGAAAATTGGAAACCCTACAGAAGTTATACATTATATATATTTTCCAGATTTGTATTACTCTGTAAAGACTTTAAGCAACTTGAGGTGACTGCTTTGAACATTTGAAAATATATATCTTTAAAACCATGATAATTGCCAAACTTCTTACATTTATTTTAAGGACAGTAATATTTCTATAAAGTTTATAGAACCGTATCATGGTTCTAGGAGAGCTTATAGAACTGCCAGACTTAAGATTCATACTTGAGGAAGAATTAATGGAAATTAAAGTGCACCAAATTTTGAGACAGTTATGTGAAAATGTTAACTGTTTGGTGACGCAAGTGGAAAATCAGGGGACCTCATAAATCAGAGTATACAATACAATGCTCATTAAGAGTGCCACAAACGTCTGTTTTAAATGCATGCTAGCATTCATTTTTGATAGTGTTTATATGTTTTACAACATTTAAAAATGCAATTTATTTTTAAGGGTGTATCTAAAATATACATTTATGTGATATATCTGAGATTAATTGGTGCACTGCTTAGCTGGCAGATGAAGCTGCATGCACTGCAGTGTAATCTTGTGGTCTGAACACATGACCAAGGAGGAAACTGTGCTCCCTACACCCCTGTCAAATATGAAATATGAAAATGGTTTCAAATATTTACAGATATCTTGAGGCAAATTTACTTGAACTTGCCACTTACTGAGAAAAACCTCTGATGTGGAAACATCATTAACAGGATGTATACAGTAATTTAAAGCAAGCCTTTCATCAGCTATATAACACATATTTAACTGGGATCTCTGTCTGCCAACAGTATATCATGTTGGGGCGTTAAGAGGAACAAAACCTGCCATAAAATATCAAAAAACAGTTTTAATGTTATATTTCTCTCCCACACTTTGTGTTTTTCTTGGTAACTCCTAACTTGCAATTATAGACAATGTTAAGCAAACACGCTCTTCTCAAAAGAGAGTCAAATTCTGTCCGTCATAAACCAACGTCTGATGCAAACCACCTGTGGGATTCAGGGGGTTCCCGCAAAGGTCCTCTACAAATTTAAGATAAGCTCTGTTGGAGGGTTATTAAAGTTGATGTTATCTGATTTGATGTGCTCTAACTTACATTTTCAGTAATGGCATTTCTGGCGTCATTTAGACTAATCTGCCACACATATATTCAGGAAAACCTATGAGCTGTATTCTGTAAAAAATAAATAAATAAATAAATAAAAAGCCCAAAAAACAAACTGCAACTCCCCCTTTTTTTGCTAGAATAATGCAAACTTCTCAAATGTTTATTGAAGGACTCTTGAAAACTCTTGCTTCCTGTTTGGGGTTGTTTTTTCATGTTATTGGAATCAAGACACCAGCCTCAAGGTACTGATGATGAAATAGAAACTTAACATCTGAGGTGCACCAAACTGAAATTTTGAATGAAGAAGATTTATAAATGCAGTCAAAATAATCTGAATCTTGGGTGGATTGAAGCCTGCTCTGTGCAGGAATCTAATATGTTTCAGCAAAATGGATATTTCTCAACACTACAGGGCACTAGTTATGCACAGTGTGTTCCAGGAACCATGGTTTAGCAATATGTGGCCCTTTTCAAACGTTCAGCTAAATTTTTTGGTATAGTGTTTTTTGTTTTGTTTTGTATGTTTGCATGTATGCACAAAAATTTGCTATGCCCCTATCTTCAAAACTACCCTAATTTCCATTATGCTACGTTAACCTCCTTTTTATTTTTTTCTTTCCTGTTTGGGCTGATTGGGACCTGATGAATTTAAAAACAAAGAATTAGCAGATTTTTTTTCTTTACCTAATTTTTGTTTCTGAGAAAAATGAGATCCACATTTGAGGACATTTGTTTTAAACTTCGATAGAACAGTGGCAGCATAATGCCCTCGTAAGTGGATATCAGGCCCTTGTAGAGAAAAATTAAGTATTTTGGTGTAGGCAACCCAAAATGTGATGTCCACATATGTGGACGCCAGGTCCTAGGAGGTTAAGTATGCGTTTGGCTGTTCCAGCCAGACGTTCCTAACTTTACAAGGACTCAGCTAAGACATAACACCAAACACCGGTTTTGGATGAAAGGTGGTCTTAAAAATAAATAAAGCCTTAAAGCTGAGGAATTACAAACACACTGCCATGAAGAAAGAAGGAAAGCCCTCCAAACAATTTGTGGCATGTAGTACTTTCAGTTCTTTCTGTGCTTGACACAAAGACGAGTGTCAAACATGAAAAGACAAACGTGGGGATGACAGAAAGGATTGAAAAAAAAGAAAAAGAAAGATTGAACAGAGGTGAGAGTGAAAAAGACCACAGGGGAACTTTCCATTTGTCAAAACAAATCAGAAACACACAAATGTATACACACACAAACACACACGCACACAGGTAGACATAAGAAATACCTTTAAATACTGTTAAAAATGCAAACATGCACTCACCTTTACTAGGTTCACCTGTTTCATCTGATCAACTGCTCATTAATGTAAATATTCAGCCAATCCAATGGTATTAACTCAATGCATTTAGGCATGTAAACATGGTCATGACGACCTGCTGAAAATTAAACTGAGCATCAGAATGGGGAACAAAGATGATTTAATGTGGCATGGTTATTGGTGCCAGATGGGCTGGTCTGAATATTTCAGAAACTCATGATCTACTGAGATTTTCATGGATGACTAGGGTTTACAGAGAAGGGTCTGAAAAACAAATCCTATCCAGTGAGTGACAGTTCTCTGGTTGAAAAGGCCTTGTTGATGCCAGAGGTCAGAAAATATTGGCTAGACTGCTTCAAGCAGATAGGAAAACAACAGTAGCTCAAATCATCACTCTAAAAGTATGCAAAAAAGAGACTCTGATTGCAAAATGCATTAAACCTTGAAGCAGATGGCCAACAGCAGCAGAAGAGCACACCAGTGCCAGTCCTGAAACTAATTGCAAGAAACTGAGGCAATAATTTGTACTGGATCCCAAAATTAGACAACACTATATTGGAAAAATATTGTCTGGTGTGATGAGTCTTGTTTCTGCTGCAATGTTCAGATGGTATTGTCAGAATTTGGCATAAACAGCATGAAAGCAACTGGATTTGCCACTTAGCTCACTGCACTAGAAGGGCCTCCACAGTCACCGTATCTAAATCCAGTAGAGATCCTTTGTGATGTGATGAAATGGGATATTCAAGTCATGAATGTGCTCCTGACAAATCTGCAGGAACTTTGTAATAGTATCATGTAAATATGGACCAAAATCTGAGAAAAATCTTCCCAGCACCTTGTTGAATCTACACCTAAAAAATTAAGGAAGCTTTAAATGCAAAAGGGACTCAAATCTAGTACTAGGAAGCGAATGTATATGTATTTGCTCCATACAAACTTGCAGGTGATCATAAACATGAATGGACACACAAACAAATGCACAAACAGCCCAGGAATACTCTTCTGCCTGTGAAGATCGAGGGACTTCGCAAAAAAACGTTCAACAAAAAGAGAAAAAGAGTCCTGATTCTAACACAATCTAAGCTCTGGGATCTTCAAACAAACTCACGCTCAGGCACCATGGGGACAAGACCAACAGAATGAAGCATTTGGGGAGCTGACCTTCCTATTGCCTGCTCTGTTCCTGGCTGTGAGGTCTCCGTGCACAACAATGCAGTCTTTGCCATAGCAATGCGGTCTGGCATTTCACAGGGCCTACTGAGCCAGCCTCACTCACACTCACTGCCACATTCCATAGGTTGGCTTTAGAGCCAGTTAACACACATCTCGTGGCAGCTGTTTCCCTCTGAAAAGCGGGACCCTCTGAAAAGAGTGAAGCAGTCTTTTTGTACACAATAAAACAAAAGTTACACAAACCAAAGCAGATCAGTGATAATACTAAAGAAGGGTCATACATTCACAAAACTTCTAAGGAAAGAGGTCAACTCTGTAAATGTGAAGTTGAGACAACAGTGGCTGATGACACGGCCAACCCTCAGTGGATATTTGATGATTCCTCAAAGGACTTGCATGAGAGACCCTTAAAGCCAGGACACTGTTAGCAGGCGTGACAGACAAAACCAGTCCACCCACCATTCATTCACAACATGCTCTGTACTGAGAGGGCTTATTGCCATCAGCATCATTGTTTTTCAGCTCCATTAAACACTATTCTGGAAAATAAGAAAAAAGCAGCAGTAACACCAACGCTGCTGAAATGGCTTAATGGTGAAGATAGCTTTGTAATGCCAAAAGATCACAAGAAGCTTAGCTTGCAAAATGCACTTTTTGTGCATAGCTAACACAGAAGCAATTATCTTTCTTTATAACAGCTAAATGCATGGGAAAAACCTGCAACAGATATTTTATGGCAAGTATTTATGCTATTAAAGATTGTTTTATAATATTTAATTAAATGAACAGATCTATGTGGTCTTCTGTGCTCCATGGCATAAAAGACAAAGACATGACAAAGTGCTTTGCATGTGAAGGAAACAGGAATGCTCACCGCAAGAGGCCGACTTCGTCTCCACCAGCTTCACCCTTCGTGTTTCATTACGAATTCTGTTATCTGTCGTGTCCACAAGATGTGCAAGGTCGTCAATAATTTCTAAGAGACAAAAAAAAGACAAAAAAAAGGGGGGGGGAAGTCAGTCAAGCTAATTGCTCAGGTCAGATCATGTGCACTAGTAGATTTAGATTTTATTTTGCATTAATCAAGTCACTGACACACAGACAACATAATATACTGTAGAGAAAAATACATAAAAAGTACAAAGAAGAAAAAAAACAAATACAGGTTTTGCAAAAACTGTCTATCTGCTTTTCTTTACAATTGGGTAAAAAAAAAAAAAGCATCTTACAGAGCGAGATTGTCTAAGAAGTAAAGAGAGCTAGAGGTTCACTAATCTGCAAAGAACTGCATTAACAAATTATGGAACAATATCTGCATAACGCTTCATCTTTCGCGACCAAAAGAGCGGGGGTTGGGGACCGCTGATTTAAGGTTAAAGCTCTAACATGCAAAGAAGAAGCCACATGTGAACATTGTCTTCTTCTGTGGACCAAAGGTTACTTAAAATCGACCAGTCAGAAGAATTGAAATTTGAAAACATGGACACTGCATCCTCTGGACTAAAGAAGAGAGGAACCGTTCAGCCTGTTATGAGTGCTCATTTAAAAAGCCTGCATCTCTGATGGCGTAGCTTCATAGTAGAAAAGTCCAGTTACTGAATTGGCCTGCCTCCAATCCAGAGCTTCCATCAACTGAAAACAGTACGCTCATAATAAAATAAAAAGTATGGACGACACAGAACTGTTTAATTGCACAGAACTACAATTAAAATCTTATATATCAGACAAGAATGGGACAACATCACTTTCTCCAAATGTGCAACAGTTCTCAACTAAAACTGGAGATGCTACGCAGTGGTAAACATGGTCCTGTCCCAGCGTTTTTATGATGTGTTGCTGGCATCAAATTTAAGATGAGCTATTTTTTTTTAAATTAAAAGTGAACATTTGTTTTGGTTTAAACGCCTCATGTGTTTTCTATCTTCTATTGTGAATAAAATATGAGTGAATGAGATTTGCAAATCATGGCATTTCTATTTTTACTTACAAGCTACACAGCATCCCAACTTTTTGGGGATTTGGAATTGCCCCCCCTCCCCAAAGGTAACCATCTATATAAAAATGACTCTCAATGATGGACAGACAAGTTCTGCATTACATAACACCTGACCGGCAAACAAAAAGACAGAACCTGCCAACAGACATAAGTTGTGGCAGAGGAAGTAGGTCATATGAAAGCACTCCTTGCCCCTTCAAACGGTTTCACTCCTTCCTGGATTTAATCAGATCCTTATTTCTCATGAGTTTTGAAGACGTAAGCTGAGGCTTCTGGGACTATGCCTTAGGATCCAAAGAAAGAGAGTGTGTTCCTTTTGTGTGGGTGTGTTTGGCGCTGTGGCTAAGGTCTTTCAGTAGGAGTTCCTGACTTGAAGGTCGTCCAGATGGAAGCCTGTGTGATTTGTTAGAGCAAGCCACCGTGTTGACATGTCATCTCCAGAGATCTGGTGCAGCAACAAAAACAGACAGCTAAAAAGCCATCACACAGAGATGGTACAAACCGGAACCACGAAAACAACATGAATGGCTAAAAATGGCGAGTGAAATATATGTTAAGGAGCAACTGACTCACATGACAAGACTATGAGGAACAATGTAGAGTGAAATTTAAGAAATGGATAATGTTAATGTGTCAGTGACAGGATGAAATATTGATGTCAAAGGAACAAACTTTAGAGATAAAGCAATCTATAATGTTCATGCGATGATGTAGTTTCTTTCTGATGGTTTGTTGTATTTCTCTTTTTTCTTTTGTGTATATGTGAAATGGGAACAGACAGCTGCTGAAAAATTTCCAAATTAAAAGGTAATAATGTTGAAAGATGGCATTGATTTAGTCCATTGTATACTTATTCACTCAGACAACTACAAACTAAACAGGAATGGGAAGCTAAACTCATCTACAAACTAGTGCCAAGTTTACAGGCAGTGTTCTTCAGAAGGGGAACAACAATGTATTGCTACGGTAGGGCAAAGTAGTACTCAGTTGATATGATCTTCAAAAACTGGGCAACATGACCGAATTCCCACCAATGAGGGCTCGGGGCTGTCTGCAGCATTTATCTTTGTGAGCACAAATGTCTTCAACTCAAATGAAACTGCCTTGTTTCCCCCAGCTAGAGTCATCGCCATTTGACAAGACAGTTTGCCTTTTGGCTGATACCAAATAATTAAGTTGCAAAAATAATTAGAGGAAGGAAAGAAAAGCAAGTAAGTTTGAAGGGCCAGAATGTTAAGGGGCAAGGACAAGCAGATGGGAGACGTGAGATTGCCGTATGTACAGTGTCCCTCGAGACTTCCACATCACCATCTAAGCATCAGGCAACAATTTAGAAGGAAGAAATATTTCCTTTACAGGCAGAGAAGGGGTGTAGACACTGAACCATTCGTGCTGCATGCCACTCCAACTAGTCATGGATGTTTTCAGTCGCTGGTGCCAAGTTTCTTAATTCAGTTCTGGCCCAGCAATAACATCCCATTTCATTGATGAATTTCCATCCATTCTAGGACATGATTTTTAACTATAGTTGCAATGAAACGCTCAATTAACGTTTGCACTAAGAATGGCTGCACTACAATATACTGCCTTTTTACATGCGTAGTCTTTCAGTTCACTCTATTATCAAATCAAGTTTCTAACACCATAATTCTCAGTTTCCCATTGTAACTTATCTGTGTGACAGGTGCTGGCTTAGATTAGCTATACCACAAAGAAGCCCCTGTTTCAGACAGAGTTTATTTATTTAATGTGCTATCACACTGAATAAACCTCTAAAACCACAGCGTGGAAAAGCATGGCATGTGTGTACACAAATTTCTCCTGTTTGTCATTTTTTAGGATGCACTGCTATACGCTTATTTCACCTCAATTATGCAAAAGACAAGCGCTCTTATTGAACACATACTTTGTTTTTAAATATTTGTAGCTGAATTAGAATGGGATTTCTGATTTGTTTGTTTTTTTGTCTTATTTTTAAAGTAATCTTTAAAGACACTGCAGTACATTAAGAACATACTTTAGTTTCCTTGTATAGAAATATATACAGCGGGGCCTGTATAATCCACTACAATGGTTTTTAAATGAAACAACCAAGAAAAGATTGAACTAGAGACATTCAGATTTAATTCAGTGTCTCTAACCAAAGTACTGAATTAACTGTTTAGAAATTAATTACAGACATGTTTATACATAGTTTCTCATTTTCAGAGGCTCAAAAGCAATGAAAAACAGTGACTGAGTTGCAGTAAGGTTAAGCCTGCTCTCTTGTCACTTCATGAGCAAATAAGCAGATGAAAGATATATACTTGTATCCAGTTACTGTTCACTGAAGCTTTCAATATGAGGTCAAAAGAGATGTCTATGCAAGCAAGAGGTCATCTTTAGGTTGAAAACCAAAAATGAACGTATCAGAGAGATGGCGAGAGCTTTAGGTTAGCCAACATGGGACATTCTTCAAAAGAACGAATGCATTGACCAGCTCAGCAACACCAAAAGGCCTGAAAGACCACTGAAGTCTAAAGTGGATGATGACAGAATTATTTCCATTGTTAAGAAAAACAACCTTATAACTTTCAAGAACACTCTTAAGGAGCCGCTGTATCACTCTCAAAGTCTACAATAAAGACTTTAACAATGAATGTAAAAACAGAGCTTTTACAACAAGGTGTAAATCACTGGTTAATTTCATTAAAAACAAAAGTCCATATAAGGCTTTCCTCGAAAACATCAAAAAGAACCTGCACAGATCCAGAAAGTTCTTTGTACAAATTAACCTCCTAAGACATTAACTCTCTCATGGCATGCATTTTTAATTTCTCTTTGCTATTTGGGCTGATTGGGACCTGATGAATGTAAAAACAAAGAATTACATTTTTGTTTTGTTTTTTTTACCTGATTTTTGTTTGTGAGAAAAATCGGATGCACATATGAGGACATTCATTTTAAATTTCGATAGAACAGTGGCAGTATAACGTCCTCGTAAGTGGATATCAGGCCCTTGCAGAGCAATATTTAGTATTTTGGTCTAGACAACCCAAAATGTGATGTCCACATATGCGGACGCCAGGTCCTAGGAGGTTAAAACCTGGGTTAACTGGTACTAAATGGTGCAAAGAGAAAAGTACAGAAAGGCAAAGGAACAGCTCACGATTTGTAATATTTCCAAAGCAAACATAAACAAAAACTAGTGAACAGTTACTTTCATAACAAGAAGTTTTAAGTAGTTTTACAGCTCATACAGAACCAGGCAATCCTGGTTGTGCGTTTGTGCGTTTCCTTGGAACAATTTTCCTTTAGAAAACAGTCAAAATAACTTTAAATCAGATGAGGTTTTTAACTTTATGGACCAAGTCCCAGAAAATTTTGGTTACACCTGCTATAAAAGTGTTCGTATACTGGTTAGGATAGGTTTTCCCATTCTGGGATATTTTTTTTTGTTGTTGTTTCCTTGTTTTGTGTGTTAAGGTGAAATGTGTACTATATCAGCCTGTCCTGACATCCTTCTTGCTCATGACAGTGATCAAAATACTTCAGCTCAGCGTTACTAAGTAAGCAGCTTTGTTGCTAGATTTTACCACTTGTCATGACTCTTTAGCAGATTTCCCCCCCAAACACAGCAAAATAGCTGTTTGCAGTAACCTATTGCACTGCTCTCTCTCTCTCTCTCTCTCTGCTGTGTTCAATGGGTGAGAAAACTAGCAAGGCTTCAGAGTTACAGAGAACAGTGGTGCAAATTGTGAGGAAAAAAAAGACAGAAGTTTATCGCTGACACACATCACGTTTTTCACACTTACATAAAAAAGAAAAGCACAAAAACAATGGGCATAAACCTGGCCCTATTTAAAAGCAGAATGGGACCCCTGAAACACACGCACATACACCAATAGGAGACAGATGTTGCTTTCACATGATGTCACTTTATTCTGCTTTTTCCTGAGTTATCTCAACACCCCTTCAAGTGCCTTCTAGAGCTTGAATCTTTAAAATAAAAACAACAAACAAACGAAAAAACCAAAATCATCTTATGGCCACATTGCCATTTGGGGTCCGTTTCAGGTCTGTTTCCTCCATCTTTTCTGTCAGGATCATCTGGCACGATGGACAGATGGATGTAAATTACCAGTTACCAGGACTGGTAGCTCATCATCATCATCGTCATCATCATCATCCAGTCAGAGGTATCTTATGTAGCCCAAACCCTCTAGCTGCTGTCTCAACTAGCAATCGAATGTTATTTATATATTTAGTTTTACTATTTTTACTACAGAGAAAACTACTAACACGTCTGTAGAGTATTTTTTTCAAACACAACCATACAATGCCTCTTCTGGCTGAGTTTCCAGGAGAAGCCTCCTTGAGATTAGATGAGCAGCCATCCATGAATCCTCTAATATCTTTGGAAGGATGTTAAAGATTGAGTTTTGAAATTTAAAGCATTATATTGCAGTGGAAATGATCGTTAACAGACATTTATACCACTATAAAGCCATGATCTTAATAATAACACAAGGGGGTTTGCCAAAACTCCCTGATCTGCACAGATTCTCATATGAGCTGTATTCCCTTGCAGGAGAACGCCCTCTCCCATTAGCCCAGTTATTTAATTAAAACTCAGTGTGTTAAGAACCAATCTCGCTGAGCAATTAGTGGACTGTCTGATTCAACTTAAGAAGCAACAATCCAGATCCAATGTTAATAAGGAACTGGAAAGTTGTGTTACAGTTCTTTATCCAGACCAATAAAGGCACAATAGCAACAAAGAGAACAAGAAAAATATTACGCGAAAGCATGGACATCCCACAGTTTTAAAGATTGATTTTAATAGACATATAACAGGCATTTCTATGTGTATGTTTCTGTATAGACAGTAAGAGAGAACCTAGATCTAGAACAATGCAGAGTCATTGTTAGTGTATGCATGTATTCATTTTAAAACAAATCAGACAGCAAAGATGATGAAGTGCGGGGATTAATCAAAATTTGAACAATTTCACTTCCACATCACAGATCTATATCTGCCCCAAGGATCTGTAACGCTGACTCAAGCTCAAAGCTTTGGTTTTTTGTGTGTGTGCAGTGGAGGCACTTGGATAAACAGTTACGCCCCATGGATGCTCCAGGATGCGCTGTATTAACTTTGTATTATTTTAGGACTCATTCCAGGAGAGGGCATAGCACACAGAGAAAATGCTTGTTTCCTGTGACCAATTTAAACACAATCTAAGTCAGTGGGTCTAATTTTGTTGTGCTTATTCAGGAGATGATTTCTCCTGAGGATACAGAGAAAGGGGAAAGAGAAGAGAAAGGGTTTTTTAAGTCACCCCTCCTGTGGTATCTCTTGTTGCCGTGCAGGGAGGCCTGGCTACAACTGTTACCAATTGGCCCTGGTGTGACTGACTGTGTTTGAGGGTACTGCTAAAACACACACACATACACACACATCTCTGGGTGTAACTGGAACTTCACTTGGCACACGTAAAGGCACTCAGCATGATGATACTACTCATAGCAATTATGGTATTTACAAGAAGTTGCACAGTCTTGGAAAAGTTTCTTTCAACTTCTTTCTTTTTGGCCCTTGACTGCTTTTTGTACACAAACCCTGAGGGTCTATGATGAGTGAGGAATGTAGCGTTTACCTGTTTTTAACATAAGCACAAAACTCAACAATCAATTTAATGCTGAAACTAAAGACAAAAACAATGAAGACAAAATTGGATATGCACAATCAGGCTACAAAAGGTGAGCCTCTCTATTCCGGGGATTCCTATCACTGTTTAAATATTCACAATGGTGATCAATAATTTAAAACTTCATTTGCCAACATCAACAGTTCTGCAAAAGTCTTTTTTTTTAATCATGGGGCTAACCAAACATAATAAGATTCATTAGACATCAGAGAATCTTAAATAGCATTTTTTTTAACTACAGTGGAAATATGATACACAAATCTTACTTAGGCAAACCAGATGGAAAATGAGTTAAAGATGTAACGCTGTAGAAAACAATGTATACTACAAGAAATGTCTTGTACATGTAGACAAGTGTCTACATGTACATGTAGACAAGAAATTGAATAAGGAAGACCATCAGACAGATGTACACATGGACTCCAAGCTACACAATTATTTAAGTTTTACATGGGTAATGGCATGAAGCGTATTTTTTAAGTAAAGCTAATTTAGTGTCTTCCCAGAATTGACCAATTTTTGTGTATTTCTGACCAAATATGCATGTGTGCTGATGGGGTTTGTAATAGTATCAACATACGCACAATTTACACTCCCAACATCTGGCCTTCTGAAGTACTGATCCACATGAGAACAGATTAGTCTCACTTCTGGGCATCATTGTTTCTGGCTCCAACAAATCTGTGAGTTGTTTCAAAAGCACTGACAGACGCCTCCACTCAACACATTGAGGTGGGGGGTAAGATACCCTTTTATTGCATCATTACATTTTCTCCCACCAGGTTATTGGCTGCCACAGTGATGATGGATGTCTTGCTTTTGCAACTCATGCCATGTACACACTTGCCAGTGATCGAATTATAGAAATGTTTATACATATTGTGGGACAACCTTTGCTTTCAATGAAAACTTTGCATTGGCACTTTTGTTGTCAGCTTTGGAATAAATTTAACTTTACTATGCTACCAGGAGAAGACGTAGCCTAACGATCGCTGAAAGAGGCCCTCCACTACTGCGTATTCATTTCAAACAATATTCACGCTGTTACATCAGTGATTTGCAGTTCCTTGAATTTCTGACTGCAAGTCTTTCAGCAAGGGAGCATAAAATATTGACAGGGCTCAAGTGATAAGTCAAATATCATCTTATTATTCTGCAAACTTCAAACTAGCAAAACACGGGTCCTGGCATTCATCAGAATGATACTTTACCTAATACCACCCATCTGAACATTCCTCCAGACCAAGCCCAGGCTCGAAGGAGAGCTAGACAGTATTAAACAGGTGGCTGTACAAATGATGAACCTGAAATGTTCATCTTATACGTTTTATTTTATGCAGTCTGGATGTTTGTATTGAACTGATAAATTACACAAACTGGCATAAAGTGATGCAAATATACCAATATGCTGGAAAAGCACTGATCAACAACATGTAATACTATTAAATACGTGCTTTCACATTTCGTGCTTTAATCCTAAACATTTGTGTGCCAACCTGAAACAGAAACCGGCTGTGTGTCCACAGACAGTTTCACCTCTCTAACCCTGTTACGTTTACCAAAAGATCAATCACCGCACATGACGGACACCAAAAAGAACAACCAGCTGATGAATGACTTACTCAAAATTAGGAAGAAAAAAACAAAGACTTCAAAGAACAGCACAGAAATTCAAAAACCTGCCCATTAGTTCAGTTTTAGCTGATACTAACCATTGGGTTTATATTTGTTAGACACTAAATACAAAGGTGAAGGTTTTACATTTTTTTCCCACCAAACATTGGGTTTTCCCCAGATAATCTATTAGCCATTCCGCACAAGCATATGCATGTGGATACAGTAAATTTCATAGGACATGTTTCTTAAGCATAAACCAACAGCCCTGGACTCATATATGGAAAAAAAGCACCAAAGAAACATCTGTTATGCTGCTGTCTCAACCATGTTACGTAAGTTAAACTGGCAACGTTACCACAGTTCTTTCAGCCTCAAATTATACTTGTATATACACTCACCAAGCAGTTTATTAGAAACACCATACTTGAACACTGTGCTCACAGTGTTCAAGTATGTTAATGCTCTGTGCCATGGAATCCACTAGACAATTCGAAATACAATATGAAGGCATTATACAGTCCCAATCAAAAGTTTAAGACCACTTGCAAAATGGAAAAAAAAAAATCATATTTTGTATGGTCAGATCTTAACAAGGTTCCAAGAAGAGCTTCAACATCCAACAAGAAGCATGAAAATAACGCTTAAACTTTAAATTCTAACCAACTGCAACCCCAAAACAAAAACTTCAAAATCTTAAAGACACATAACAAATGTTATGGAAATCTTTTTATCTTTCCGAACAAAAAAACAAAACAAAACAAAAACATTTTGCCAATATAGTGGATTTTTAAATCACCAAATAACAGTATCGGTCTTATAAACTGCATATCGATTTTTACTCTACACTGTACCATACTACAACCTTACTATCATCTACCCCACCTCCAACCTCCCCACTCTTCTGTCTCTCATGTAGAAAGTGTCACTTCTTGCCAGCTATGTTACGTACCAAAGGTAAGGTGATCAGGCAATACCTTCCATATTTATTTCAATATTTCGGCCATCCTAGTTGCCTATTCTTGGATGTTCCAAACTTAATCTCGGATTCATTAACAGTCATGATAGCAGAGCTGGTATCATTACAAGCCGCAACAATGTGACTGTTACCGTTTTCATCTTGTGAGTCTGTGTTTGCATGTGTGTGCGTCACTGAGGAAAAACACATTCACAGTAACACCAACTGCGACAGTGAAACTACGACAAAGGTGGTGTTGAAATGCCAGCAGGTGTTTGTAACTATGTTTGTCATTCTGTGTGTAGGCAGATTTTGACAAGGGGATAGAGCAAGAACATTACAGGTGAGAACATTACGGAGAACATGAAGTGCTAATAAATAATTAAAATGAGAACTATAGAAATGAAATGCATTATTATTAAAAATAAATATAGGAATCTACTTTTTGAGATATACGTAGATGTAACTATTTTAACTTGCTTCAGTATTTCTTTGTATCAATTCCCCTATTTTTTGCTTTTCTCAACTTTCCCGTTCATTTATTAATTCATTTTAAAAATATATATTTATGCAGTCTTTATATATTTATGTTTTTTCCCTTTGCATTTTTCTCAGTTTATATTCCAAAGCTTATTTATTTCTAAATGTTAATTTTACATTTCCTTCTGCAGCTCTACTTCATTATGTAAATGCAGTGGCCTTTTCTAAGTCTTTCCAGCAGCACAGCATGATTAAAATATAAAGCCTTTGGAAACAGCATGGTTCTTTACTGGAAATGATTAGCACTGCACATATAAACAAACAAACAAAAAAAGTGAACTGATAGTACTGGCTCAAAAGTACCTAAACCTCATCAGCAGAGAAAATGATGTCAGCTTGGATAAGTGGTGACTATAAAACATTTTATGATCTCACATTTTCCAAGATAGTTACGAGCCATCAAAAGAATATAAACATTTATTACAATTAAATAAGATATTATCCACAGAAACAACACAAAGAAAGCCTCAAAAAAGTGTTGAATTACAAGGAATGAAAAAAAACTTTACAAACAGCTCTTTATCCTGTTAAATTAAACTGTTATGATGGCCAGCCATCACTGAAAAGTGAACAGTGAATATGAATTATAGCTGCCAGTGTATTGCATACAATTATTACACAAGTCATCTGCTCTGACTTTTTAGAATTGATGAAAAAAGGTCTAAAACTCTTAAAGCGCTCTACAAAGACCAACAGCACTGAGAAGAAGTTTGATTATTACCAGGCTTTTCACCATCATCACCCCTCTTATGGCCAGGTGCCACCAAACAATGTGTGTGTGATGAGCATGAGGGTGCCAGCACCATCAGTAGCAGCAGTATAAAGCAGGGACCACCCTGTCACTGGCACGGCACCTCCAAACCAGTCGCGGTTACACTTCATCACTACCATCACACTTCATTTGCAAGGACACCCGGGAGTGGGTGGCATATTAAGAAACAAGGAAATAGCAAAGAATGAAATATCATCAGTTTAATTGAATGAGTTTCATAGGACATGAGAACAGGGAAGTACCTGGATTCTCGAACAGAAATCAGGTTATCTAGTGCACTTCCTTGTTATGGTCAAATTAACATTAAGAAGACTACATTAAAAATGAAATGGTCATGTAAAGGAAAAAGACAATTAATGCAGGATTTCCTTTGACAAAAGCCCATTGAATATTTTTCCTTTTCAGCAATTTTACATGCAAAAAAACACTATGCCTGTGGTAAAGAGTCTATCCAATGTTTCCTATTCCCTATGTTCTCTGTGCCCCCCATCTGTCTCTCTCTCTCTGTGTCTATGGTGTGTAGGTGGGGTCTCCCTTCACTTGACTCTGCTCATCCCCTGTCCTAGCTCGATTACCTGCCTCCCACCAACTCACCTGTGTGCACTCAATTTACTTAGACTCTGACCGCAGTGGTAAGAAAATGCAAACTGACTTACACGAAAAGTGATTGTAGTGTAAGTCTTCAAGTCAGACCCTGTTTCACACATAATGCACAGGGTTTGTTGTTACTAAACTTTCTCTCTTACACTTCAGCATCATGTCCAGCCTGACTGTGTCTCTGTTGTTCCCTTGCCCATCCACAAACCACCAAAAGCTCTGTCTGCTTGCTGTGGTCTTTCACCACTGCAGCTGTAGTGCCAATTGCCCGCCATTCTCTCCACTGCCCCTGGATTTCTGCTCTCTGCCTTCAGCCTGATCCTTTAACCATCATTTACAGAATGTGAACACTTATGTTCAAATCCTGCATTTGCTTCCTGTTATTTGTAACAAGATAGTTTTTTCAAAATCATATAACTTTTAAAAACTACAAGATTTTATATTTTAGCTGTCAGAATGTTAAAAAACAAAAAAGTAGGCTTGGGAGGAAGTATTATTCCTTTAAAATGAAATTACACTGAAATCACACACATTTTCACTGTTGCTGGAACTAAACCATTTATACATGCATTCTAATAAAACTGAGCATGAGCTTTCTCAATTGCTATTTTTAAGTGATTAGAGGCTTTCCCAATAACGGAACAAATGTGTTTTAATTGAAATAATCTGAGTCAAATAACTCATCATCCCCTGTGGTGAGTGGAGCTTCCCGGCAATACGCTGGCCGGCTGACTGACTGAGGAGTTATGGAGGGACTTTGATCTTCCAGCCAGACCCTGTTTCACACATAATGCACTCTGACGCATAAAGACACATATGCTCTCATGCTCAGACACTGAGACAAATACACATGTATAGACATTTTGGTCTATCAGCATCATAGAATCAGACACACAGCTAGAGAAAGACACAAGGTTCTTGTATGTGACATGCTTCCAACAAGCATTTATGTCTCAAAGAGGAGCAGAATTAATTTACAGTGCTTCTCAGAGGCACCACTGAGCATTACAGAGTTGTATCATACCTAATACAGATGTTTTCCTGCAGAGAAGAGTTTGGGGCCAGTGGGTATTTATCTTCTGGGGATCAGTGGGGCATGGAACATGAAACATCACAGAGGTGTTTTTCAGCCTGGAAAGTTCTCAGAGATGCTGGGATCAAATCCGGACTTTACTTTGGATCTTGGTCTGTACAGCTTTCAAAAAGGTTCTTGAGTTCAAGTCAGCATTTCTGAAGCCTCTCTGAAACCTTTAAATACTAATAGGTGTTTTTTATAGAAATAAGACAAGAAGGTCAAACCGCGTTTTTACTTCCAACCAAATTCAATCATATTGACTGCAAATAACTTGCAGCACTTAGAACAGAAACATGATAATCTGAATAAGTTACATTTTCAAATTGTTTGTTTTAGCTGAAACTATGCCAAAAAAAAGGGATGGACAGATATATTACTTTTCAGAGACTCAAAACAGAACAATAAAGTTTTTATGAAACCATTTCATTGAGCTTAGTATTATTTGTTTTCCATATGTTTACTCAGCTTTCTCAGCATGGCACAACTGTTTGTTCCCTCTATGTCATTTATATTTATGAACTTTAAAAAGCGATCCAAAATATTGCGCTGAAACACAGTCATGCCAGGAACATATATTTGAATTTGAAACTGACAGAGTTAGGGACATTTGGCAAGCTAGGCTGACAGGAGAGATGAACTGCTGAAGTTTGTGGTGGATTTAGGGTAACTGCACTCTACTCATGAAAACCAGAATGAAAGTTTGGCCACCAGTGCGGCTGAAATAACTTCCCATTTCAACAGCCTCCCACATAATTGTGGGCAGCTAGGAATGATGGAGGGTACAAAGAAACCGGCACAAAAACATGATGCAACAATACCACATGCTTTGCTGCACTTAAAAACACGGCTAGATGCGCAGACAATTAAACAGTGAGAAAACCACATGTATACACAGTGACACAAACACATTAGGGCAAACATGTGACTGTAGCCCAAGTAGCTGGACTCTACCCTCATATAAATCAATGACACACACTAACAAATGTGTCATTATCATACTGATCCTATTAAGTATGACAGTGTATTACATGTATATGCTGAAAGCATTTAAGCAGCTGCACCTACAGCTGTCGCATAATTACAGAGTTCCTCCAGATGATGAGTCAAAAGGAGGCGGTGCTGATCACTGAAGGAGAAGAAGAACCCTCCTCAGAGGATTGAAACAAATTAACAAAACCTGTGAGAGATCCTGTGACTCCTTCTTCATCTTGCCTAAACGTGGATCATTCCACCCCCACAACACAAGGACACAAGTTTAAATAATTACACTTTGTAGGTGGAATCACACAGTTTTACTGAGTCCTGCAGCTGCTGTGCCGCCACAGCCTCTACTGCCCACTAGTGGATTCATGTGTGGGCTACACAAGTCTACTGCTGAACAACTAATTACAGTGTTTCTATCATGGCCACAGAGCAAAGAGCAAAAATATAAATAAACAAAACCAAACTACTTTATTCACTTTACTTAAACAATTTGCGTAGCCTTGTTTCATTTCAGTTCAGTGAAAGTCTTCTATGGCGTTATTTTTGTGCCACTATTCTGAGCGCACGTAAAAATAATTTGAGTGCACGTAAAAAAAGTTTGCAGGTGCAAGTGTTGCATTTTGAGGAGAAATTTATTTTGAGCAAAGAAAAGCTAAATTTGAGTGAACAAAAGTCATTGCTGCGTGCAAAAAATGTATTTCAGTGTTTGCTATTATCCATACACACACACACACACACACACACACAACAGCAGCTCCTCTCGCTCAGTTTTTGCATTTGCTCGCGCTCGCAACGTGTTGCTCGCGCTCGCAACGTGTTGCTCGCGCTCGCAACGTGTTGCTCGCGCTCGCAACGTGTTGCTCGCGCTCGCAACGTGTTGCTCGCGCTCACAACGTGTTGCTCGCGCTCTCAACATTTCTGGCCGTGCGCGCTCAACTCTTTCTGTACACCGTTATATTTGTGCCACAAAACCAGCCAATCACAGACTTGGATGCAAAAAAATCTGATTGGCTGTTTTGGTCTCCAACTTGCACCTGCAAACTTTTTTTTAACGTGCGCTCAAATTTTTTTTACGTGCGCTCAGGATAGTGGCACAAAAATAACGCCATAGTCTTCACTGCATTTTGCAGTCACTTTTCAATAAATGCAAATAAAACTTAACTGAACATGCCCCCCACAAAGCTGTCCAGTTAGGAGAAACATCGGTGTGTGTTGGTCTTCCTTAGTATGGAAAGTGTGTGCCCATTCACACTGCAACATTAAAGTACTGCTTGGCTCAGATGTGTCACAATAGGAGCTTGGAGACAAAAATACAGGCTGGGGTTAAGTCAAGAGTGAAACAGATGAAGCTGATAACAGATCAGAAGACTTTTTAAAAGATGATTAAAGACTTGTTGCAATTTATAATGGAGCAGTGATGTATCACTCTGAAGGTTAGCTGATAGGCATCACTTAAAGGCCAACTTGAAGCTCGATTCTGCCAAATGCCCCGCCAGCGTAATAACAATACGGGGCATGTTATGTCTACCAGTACCTTGCACATATTTTAGTACAAACAAGCAGTGAGATTTCAGAACACTTAATAGTTCACAGTTATGACTATTTTTTACTTCATGTAAAATACTTTATTATTGATGTTCCGAAAGATATTTTGTTTATTTTCAATTTAAAGAAGAGCTATTGTGCTTGTTACTTGCTTGCTTGTTTATTTTTTTTTCTCTTATTTTCATTTTAACCATTTCCTCCACTTAAGATTTTTTTTTAAATTTGCTTGTGATTCTTCATTTGTCCATTTCTTTCTTTGCAATAGCTTTAATAAAATTTGTTAACCAACTTCTTAATAAGTAAGCTAAATTAGGCTGTCTTCACTGTAATTCCTCTTCACATCTCAATATTGCACATTCTCATCGTTGCTTTCTGTCATACTGTCCTTCCTGGTTCTTTCCTAACCCTCATTTTTAATCCCTTGCTCTTCTTAAATGTCTCCACTCAATCACTGAAGGGATAAAACCGCTTCACCTTACTAGCGGCACAGTACATTTGTAAGATTAACCCACCATGCTCTCTACCGCACCGTCTGTGATTGCGCCAACTTACATGTGAGGTCTTGCATTAACGTCTAGCTCTCTGACTGGACAGTGGTCTCTTAGCTCTTCATGCAGATATAAATACGACCTATGTGCCAATCACAACTTGACAACATGTGCTGTACATGTGGTCCACACCTTCGGCACAAACAAAATGATCACACACTTAGACAGGGCACTCACACTTTCAAACACACACACAGACTCTGAGGGCAGGCTGCTAAAGAACAGATGTATATATGTGCACTTGCGCACACACGCACACATTAAAACATAAAAATGCCCAGAAGATGAAGGTGCAATGTTCCCCCTGTGCTTAAATGGGAACCACGTGCTGGCTGTGGGTTGAGGCAGACTTAGTAAAGTAAGTCCTTCCACTCATTATGTGGGATGACCCATGCTTCCTTGAGGCTGAGGAAAGCGCAAGGCAGCTTTCTGCTAGTCGGCCCTTTGAATGCAGCCTCCAAACCAGAGTGGTTAGCAATTATATAAACAGAGGAGGAGATTTGTTCCCGTTGTCACTTGCGTTAGCCAAAAGGAACCTGCCAGACCAAGTCGGAGTCCGTCTAAGGTACCATTAAATGGCAGGGAACCCTTTGGTCAGAGCCAATGGAACTGGCAGCTGTAAATTGCAAAGGTTCCCATCCATGAATACCACCAACAGCTATAAAGGTAATGTGATTGCCCCCCAATAATAAATATAAACATCAATGTACTGTCAAATTTCATTTGAAATATATACTTCACAGCTCCTCCTTGTTTTGCATAGAACGTTTTCACACTAAGATTACTAATAAATAAGGTTTACTATAAAATAAAATTCAAATGTATATTAATACTGTAGACAGTAACACCAAGAGGTAAAGTAAGAATAGCTGAATAAAGCCTTATTTAAGGTGTTTATGTGGTACACAAATAGATTTTGAAAAGCATGACTCCCTCCCATGGCAATCTTCTAATTCAATTAAATTCTTCTGATTCAAAAAGGCAGCAATGGGTTGAGGCTGTATCCGTCATCATTCTGAGCTGAATGAGTGAATTAATGTCTGGACAGTTGTGTGTCATACTGGGAGTGTGGGAAAAGAAAAAAACAAGCTCCAATAAGTCTCACAAAAATTAGCAATTGCTGTATATTATATTATCTATCTATCTCTCTCTCTATCTATCATGGGTCATGATGACTCATGAGTCATGGCTTAGTCTAAAAGCCGTTATTTTAAAGGTTACAGGAATACTATATGTAAAATTTGTGTAATCTATAATAACAAATGGCAGTAAGGTGGTGTAGAATAAGACACTCTAAAGCACACAAAGATAGATTACTGGCAATAAAGCCAAATTCATCAAAGAACACCTTGCCCAGTGAGTGTTTGTTTCCAACGATGTCTCATCTGCTTATAAGACAGTGGTGGGAAAGGTTGTTGAAATCATACCTTCTGGATTTTTTCCCCCCATTTTCCTCATTAGTCTACTCTTTTTTGGTAATATGCACAATTAATAGTTTGTGAAAAAGCTTACAAGTGCCAGTATGGTGGCTATGTATATTGTGAGAATTGATGGACTAGCTAGAGAGTGGAAGGGAACCTCGCCCAGTCTCCATACAGGCCTGTTGGTAGACATCTGGAAGGGATCCGGGTCTGAAAATGAGCTAAGTATGATAGACCACAACTCACTACTGCATCATACTGTATACTGGGCTTCTTTGAGTGCCTGTCCACATGCACAGCATGTCTGTTAAATGTGCATCTAAGCACTTTTAAACATGCATGTACATGAAAGCTAGAAAGCAAAACAATAAACCTAGAACAAAATCAGGTCCCCACAGGAGTCGAATCAATCTGTCTCCCCAGTTAACATGATAAAGTTACTACAAAGCTGGAAGTAAGAATAACTAGCCGCATGCTAATATCTCAGCTGGCAGATTCTGTCCATTACAGATATACAGATACTCTTATTTTTCCATAGCCATTCATTTTCAGTGAGACAGAAGCAGGGGTGTACTATAACTATAGGTTTTTCTACTCTTTCTTATACACACAGAATATTCTGATAATATGATTTTGTCCAATTTTGTATGCAGTTTCTAAAACACAGGCAGCTGACTTCAACACAGTTTATTAGAGGAACTAACAAAGTCACAATGCCAAAGAGGCAATACTTGAGCTGAACAGACCATAAAAAGATTTTATTTTAGATTTCTTTTCAAAAGAAACATCAGCACCCACAAACCTGCAACGTCAGGATCATTTGATCCACAGACCTGTGGTTCGGGTGGTTCTTAATGTACTACAATATCACTTACATTATGATACAGAGAAACTAAAAATGAGTCACCATGATGCATAAAAAAGGCACAAACTGCTTTAAAACTGGCTTCGTCATAAGTGTGCCACTAGAGAATACCACTTTCAATTTCACACTTTGTTTTTCCATTGATGTTGGACTTTTGACATTATTGGTGGTTAAATAATAAAGAATATGTAAAACGCTTATACAAATGTGTTTCCTGTTGTTTTCGATGGCTGGAAAAATCGCTTAAAAAATAACTAATGCATAAAATTGTCACAATGTGGTACAGAAGTTGTATGTTCACAAAAGATTTTGTTTTACTGTGAAACCTTTTGATGTGATTTCAGTATTTGCTGAGCAATGGCTAACCTTCTTAACAGTGGCAGGTGAGATGGCTAAAGCAAGCACAAATGTTTTTCCGGGTGTCTCCACCATGACTCTCTTTTACCACTTTGACAAACCATTTTTCTTTCTGGAGTACGAGCAATCCTGCCACTGGCTTTTTAATGTGGGGCCTTTCTTGCAAACATCTATCACCAGCACACATTTGCTCCAGATGGATCGAGATAAATCAAAGTCAAGATGGTGAACAAAGACTGCTGCTTGTAATGCAAAAAACACATTGGGGGGAAAAAAAGACGGGTGAAAACCTACACGTTAGGATGTGGGAAATTATTTTATTCTATTCCTTTTTTTGGTTGTTTTGGAGAGTCAAATCTCCTTATAAACACCTACGTTTTTCATACCCTTGATTGCCATGGAAATCTTGTTAATTTCCAGCATCAATATTTTGCTGTACTTAAAATTTTTTAAATGCTTTATTCAAGCAACAAGCCGGCCAAAAATAAATCAATGTTAATAAACAGTAAAAGATATGAAAACTTTGCAGTTAGGGATTACTTCAAAGAACAAGTATGTGTGATAGAAAGTAACCTACTGGCACTGAGCCACCGTGTCAGAAAAGCACATAAGGAAACATTCAACCTTTTAATGTATGGATTTTTTCATGCAACCCACCACAGAGTGAACAGGACTACCAATGACTATCACATTGAGATCAATCACTGTTTATGGCGGAACTCCTGGAACATCGAGAAATTCTACACAAAAAAGCCAGTGTAATCACAAAAACAGTCAAGAAAGCTTTTCTAAATAAGAGAAAGGGTCTTAGTCCACTGAGGGGGGACAAAGAAAGCATGATTGATGGAATGTCTTTAGACGTTTTTCCATTAGTGTCTCAAAATGTTAATTTCTTTACTGTTCCAAACTAGATTATTCATCATTCACTATTGGTGACCCTCATGCCACTGTCAGCCCCCTCTCCTTCGCAACTTTATCAATAAGACACCAAAAAGGCCTTAGACAAAGATGGATACCAACATGGATAAATAGAGAAATAAGAACACAGGGACTCGTGATTGATTATGGCATATTTCTGATAGCCCCAAAAGTCAGGCTGGACAGAGCATCTTCATTTGGCTGGCTTTTGTTTTCCCATCAGACGTACGTCTATTAAGTTTAAAAAACCACTTTAAAGCCCTTCACGATGTCCTTAAAGTTGTCATTTTCTTATGAGAAATGAAATTATGAGAGTGTGGAACATTTTCCCTTCATCCTCTGTAGCTCTCAATAATTCACAGTCACACACCAGTCAGCCAATCTGGTGGTCACATAAGATGATGCTCTTTTTCGGCTCATTGCAAGCTTGACATTCCTTTGATGACAACACTTTTCTGGACATCGCTAACTCTACGCGTTTCCATTTCGTCTGGAAAACACTACTCACTAGTACCAGCCTCGTTTTCAAACCAAGTGAATCAAACAAACAATAAATCAATCAACAGCTCTAACCACACAGACTTTCTGCCAGTGCCATCATTAGTATAGTTTATTTGCTCACTGAGCTGTTTCTAAAAGTAGGAGCAACCAAGAGGTCTGCGTTCTCTGGGGTAGCTGCTGATGTCACTGTGCAGCAGTGAGTGCCTCTCTCCTCTCCATCTACTGTTTATTTGAAGTCATTATTCCTCCACATATTGGCCCTTTAAACGCTCTGCTAGAGCAGAATCAAATCAGTGATTTAATAATCAGCTCAAAATTACGTCTACTGTGATCTGTTTTAAAAAAAAACAGCTAAAAGATTAGTGGACACTTGGCAATTAGCACACTTCAGTCTGGGTGGCGACATGCATCAAAAGGTTACACAAACTGACCCATTGCAGCGGCCATTAAATATCAATAATGATATCAAAAAGAACCAATAGTAGTTGGTAAATGTAAAAAGTAGTAAATGTAACTTGCCGATCGCAGACTGATAGTAGACCTATTCCATATTATGGCAACACTTATGGCAGGTTTCAGTGCCAGTGTTGGTATGTTTGACAATCTCACAGCAAAAATCAAATGAGTCATTTATTTGAATAACATAAGCTAAATACAAAATTCCTGACCAAAACTAAGCAGAAAACTTTCACTCTCTGCGTTTATATTTCCTGGTTTTTAATAACATATAAGATTTGAAAGAACATGCCTTTGCCATACATGGCATATTTCACTTCTGCAGTATTTCACTACCAGTCAAATCCAATTCAAATGTGCAATTTAAAATCTAACAAACGAGACAGCCTCAAACGTTGGCCACCCTTTTCAAAAAAAAGCTAATTTAGTGAGCTTGCCACTGTCTGTCACTCATGAGTAAAAGACATTGACATGGACTGATGTCACTGCTCCAGGCCGCAATATGAGAAATATCAACACCAATAAAGCAAAATTAATGTTGATCTTTCTTGGTAGTGAGGAAAACTACAGCTGACGCGAGCTGTTTTAGTTGGTGTCGGACTATTTTCGGCAACATTTATTGTGGAAATGAGAACATAATAATCTTTGGCAACATTACATAAGAAACATTAAAAGAAAAAACTGATGATGACATGTCATTTAACTAATTGTACCACATAAACAACAAGGATTGAATTTCGTATTTTACTGCAATTGGAAAGAAAAGTTAGAAAATGTGCAGTTTGCTCATTTTAGTCTTTTGCTCAACGCAAAGTGAGATAAATGGTCTGCTTGCTCATTTCTACATTTCAGTTCTTTTTGATTCAGTCAAACTGAAGGGTTGAGGGCTTTGGGTTCATCTTAAAACCTCTGAAAAGGGTCAACTTCATTGCTGACCTCACCCGGAATCGTTTCCCCAAAAGGAAATGACTGCAACCTCCACTGCACTTTGGTCATGAGCTAGACTTGACGAGCCAAACTACAAAGAGCTTAATCTATTTATAGGGAAACACTGCTACAGTACAGTGATCAGGGGGAAGAGGAACCCCACAAGACGGAAAGACAGCCGGACGCCGAGGTTACACGCCAACTGTCAAGATCAAGTAGAAGTCTTGACATTCTCCTACTTTAAAACTTAAATCCATTTCCTCTACCTCTCAGAAAACATTCTTCTGACTTTTTATGTTGTCAATTTTTATGTTAAATGCAAGTAAGAAAACTGCCTTGAGAAATCATCCTTTGTACAGAGGAAATAATTTCTGTATTTTTCATTTTTGATGGCAAAGAGCATCAAATAATTAAAGTTTTTATGCTTATATACAAATACAGTTTGTATCTAAGCAGGAGAAATTATAATATATCCAAGTTAAGAATACAGCTACATTTAATGCAAGTACTCAAAAGATCTACAGTTGTGTTGCTAGGATAGAGTAGTTTCAGTTTTAGTCACCGTTGTATCATTTTCCTAAATCAGTTCTAGAGACATTGTCACTAAGTAAATTTAAAGTGTTTTTGCAATTAAAAAACGAAATAAAAATATATAACATATTCATCCTTTTCATCTTTTCATCGTTTTCACCCCCCCAGTCTAAGGGGTACAGATATTACTGACAAGTGACGAACAAAAAAGACAACAAAATGGAAGAGAGTAAGGGGAAACATTTTTAAAAGGTTATGAAATAACAGTCTGCTGTCAACAGTGAGTGAGATGCAACTGAAAGGGCAGAAAAAGAACAATCATGGGAAGCAACATAGGAAGGTTAAAATAAAATAAAAAAGAAATAGTGGAAGAGCAGGCGCTGTAAATCATAACCTGGTGTAAACGAGTTAAAAGAACTTTAGTCCTGGCTGTAAAATGTGGACTGAGAACAAGAAAACTGTAAGAAGCTCAGACCGCTCCATCAGATGATGTTTATACACTTTAACAGCATCCCGCATGTCCCCAGATGCCAGTTTCCTTCACGCACCACAAACTGCTTCCATAACCAACACATACAGTGAGATTACTACCTAATATATTGATTAGCAGTCTTGAGAGGAGAAAAAAGTAGTAACAAGTGAAGGTTTTTACATTTTTACTTCAGATTTGGTTCAGGTTACAACACATGGGGTCCATTACCCACAGGTGTCACATTTTTAGGCCTTTACAGCAATGAAGAATTCAACTACCAGCAAATCTATTTTCAAGATTCACGTGAGGCCTAAAAACAAGTTTTTGTTTCCAGTGCTAAAATAAAACAAGAAAAATAAATTTTAAGTTTCAACTCCCCCATTGTCCAATCAGGTTCATATTTAATAACAAAACTTTGCAACAAGCTGGGGAAAAAAAACTTTTCAAGGCACAATAAACACACTAGTTGGATAATTGGAGCAATACTCTGTCTCTGATTCAGTGTGACAACAGGAAAGCAGACAAAAGTCATTCACATTTCCTTTCTTTCTATTCCCTTCACTGATCATTGTCAACCATCATCAGTTAAACACCTGTCATTTCCTCACAGCAGAAGGAAATGTTGGACGTTTTCATACCGAGATCATTCGGTTATACAACCTCTAGACTTGTTTGGGCACAACTGCTCAGACAGGATATTACAGGATAGTACAACGCCTCCTACTCCCAACTGGAAGCTGGTCATCAAAGCAGAAACACATAACTGTACTAGGAAAAGGAAGAAAAAAACAAAACCACCAGACGAGCAGGTCCTATAAGGTTAATCAGACAGTCAACGAAAAGAAAAAAAAAAAATTCATTCTTTTTACTTTAACTTGGCATCACACTATGAAAATTTGTTTTATAATGTCAACAATAATATAAGATTTAGGCTTTATCACCTATGGATCTCTGCAAATACACAACACCAGTGTTTACAGTCACTGCTAATTGCTGATATTTTGATGTTACGTGTTTTTAAGATAATCTGGCTAACCACGGAGAGAGAAACCTTCAGTTTGAAGTTTACCCACTTATACTCAAGTGTCTGTGACAGAATCCTAGGCATAACGTCATTCAGCCTCACCACTCCCTTATTATTGCTGTGTGTTAAAATATCTACTTTCCTCTTTTATTGACTCTCACTTTTCCCCCCTGATTTTCACTAGAGGAACTGACAGATTAATGCATCTGTGCTTTCTGTCAGTGCAAACATTAAGAGATAGCACTCACGGTTACATTTTCTTTTTACAAAAAGTGATAAGATATGGATGTACTTCCTCTTGGTAAGGCAATACCCTCAGGAGGTTGCCTATTATCCACTCTAGTGTTTAGGGAGCAATGCATTAAAGTAATTGTTTACCAGTTGACAGATGTTCATCTTTAAATCTTGCGTCTCAAGTACCACCCATCTAAGTGAAAAAAAAGAAAAAGTCTGGAGCAATGCGCTCAATTCTGTACAGCACATCTGCCTGTGATGGAAGCTATTTATGGATTGAGGAGTGATATTTTGCCAGGAATAACTCAAAAGAACCATTAGTTCTGACTGAGCAGATCTGTTTTTTTCATTTATTTAAGCTGCCTTAGCACAGGCAGATGTATGACAAAGGACATTGGGGCAGACCTAAATGTGATGCCAGGTGCTCTGATAATAGTAGGTGTGTGCTGGGCACTGTTAGTTATGTGGTGGTGTGGGAGAATATTAATGTCCATGAGGCAAGTAGTTCCACTGCAGAAGAGAGGTATGGCTGACTGCTTTCACACTGTGTTGTGTAATGTGTCTGGAATTTGATGAATATGTACAGACACACACACACACATAAAACCTTACCATTCTGTTCATCCAGTTCATTGCCAATCTCCTGGCCCATTATCTTCTGTCGGCTGATGACAGCTGCTAGTGCATCCAAGCCTGCATCCTGAGCTGAGATGAGAGGAAAGAAAACAAAGACTGTTACAAGCTTGACCATGAGACGAAAAATGAATCAACTGATTTTATGTATTGTAATTTACCATGACTGCAAAACAAGGCAAAAATGAAATGAATGTGATGAATGATACACAAAAAAGACAAATGTAGTAGTGGTGACATATATATGTCGTAAATATTTGTGAAACTGGAATGACAGGCTGCTCGTAGAAGAGAAGAGAAGAGAAGAGAAGAGAAGAGAAGAGAAGAGAAGAGAAGAGAAGAGAAGAGAAGAGAAGAGAAGAGAA
>NW_005187469.1:364163-380476 GCF_000239375.1 Pundamilia nyererei | reverse complement strand
ATATATGAAATTTACTATAATTTTAATTGTTCTTGAACAGTCATGTAGTTACCCTCAATGACTCGTTGTTGCTGCTGTTTAATCTCTCCAAAGGTCAGCCCCTTGGTCTCATCCGATTCGTTGATCAGCCAAGGGTTGGCTGAAGTGCCTCCACTGGCTCCTGCTCCTCCGGCCATCAATGTGGACCTGTGACATATAATCATAACAATTCTTAGTTTCCCAGCATTCTTCCGAAATAAAACAAACATAAATAGTAAAAAAAAATAGGTCCATAATGAAAACTAAAAATTTGCTTTGGAAATTAAATTACTGATACTTTCCAAACAAAGCACAAGCAGCAGTTAAACTATGAAAGTAAAATGCACATCTGTAGTATTACAGCAATTACCTATACCAGAAAAAAATCAATCAATTCTATGCTTTTTCTAGGATCTATGACACCCCCACAGATCACAGAAAAACACTGGTTATTTGCTTGTCTTTTAATGATTGAAAATGCCTTGGCTCTTGCAGTATGTAAACAGTGCATGTTAATCTGTCACAGAACTATGGACTGCAGAGGTTTTGCTCTGACAATGTGACATACAAGAAAGCTCTTTACACTATAATGTGCTGCGCTAAACAACCCTGTGTGGTTTGAAACCTATTCTCCTCCTAATAGCTTAAAGCTGTGTTTCTGACCCCCACCAGTTTTGACTGTCACGCTGTGATGGGTTCAGGGTCTGTGAGTGAGGCTGGTTTTAATTGCGTCTCTTCAGCGCTGTCTGTTGGTCAAACCCAACATAAAGGACCTGAACCACATACAGCTTTACCAGAAATCAAGACAGAAACTGATAATTTGACTGTACTTAATTTTAAGTATTTGCTGTTTTATCAACCTTTCAAACCCAGATGAAAACAGCTTGCTTTTTTTGCACAACTAACACAGAACACTACTTTTATCATACCCCCATTCACAGTCTGCTGACTGCTTCAAGTCACCTCTGAAGTAGCCACTAAAGTGCTATTAAGGCTATTCACAATGCAGGCAGGCGGAGGCTGATACAATCTGAAAAGAGGGTGAGACAAGGCATTTAGTCTAATCTCTCCAACAGGTTTGATTACTCTGAGACTATGTGCCAGGCTTCCACTTCCTCCATGCAAGTGTTTTGTGTGAAAATCCAATTAACAAGTCAGCAGGGAGCGCCAGAATCAGTCAAGTGGATCTCTTGGTACCCACAAAACACAGACTGCCACTGCAGAAGCCCGAACATCCCATTAAGGACTGAGTGACTTAGACAGGTGAGATTTAACTACTTCCAACTATTTCCACTGCAATAAAATACAATGGAAAGGTTCAGGCATAACAGTGGGAAGATGGATCCATGGGCCAGCAGGGTTAACGCAGGCTTCAAAATAGCCGCCTTCTTAGTCTGAAATGGAGATGCTTGGAATATATTGTTTTGGGGATGGATTAAAGTGTCCCTTTGGCAATGTTGTTCTACTTTTTTTCTATCCAAAGTTCTCACAAAAAAAGAGTTTAAAAAAAATCAGCTTAGATTATCCAGGCATGTCCAAATCTACTCCTTCCCACATTCCATCCTCAGAGACCACACAGTGGGAATGGATCCTACCCACAAATCCAAATTACCCACCACATATCACCATTAAATTTAGGTCTCATTGAGCAAACCAAAAGCCATATGACCACATAATTACAGTTTGCTGAGCTAATTTACTAGCAAATCTCATTGGAGTTTTTTTTAATTTTCAGAGCCTTTTATGTAATTGGGTGTGTGGTCTGTAAAAAGATGAAAGCCAGTGCAAAGCACCACTAAGCAGATCAATCACAAAACCAAAGCTTGTGAAAGATATCAGAGAAAGGCAGTCCCATCAAGGCATCAGCACACAGGTTCTCTAAAGTCTATTGAGCTGATGAAACTGAGAAACTTTGTTCTCGTATTTTGGTATTTTAGCTACTTGTCAAAAAAATAAATAAAATTAAATACCACCACAATAAAGCGTGCTGTACCAGGGATGCAACTAAAAAACAGCCATGAGAAGCCAGGGAAAGTTAACAACATAACATCATCTCTTCCTGTTAAAGTAAATATCACCTGGCCCACACCAGTTAAAATCTTACACAAAATAATGACTCTACCTAAAGATTTGCTAGTTATCATGTGTGCCTCACAGCACTGTCAACCTACAATGGTGTAAAACAGTGGTTCCTTAAAACCACAAGACGAGGCAGTCTCACAGAATGAGGCAATCCCCTGAGACTCCCATGTTAGGGGGCCCGACTTCAGCAATGAAATATATACTTAAAGCCTGGTACAAATCATTTTCAATGTAATCTTTGTATATTATTAGCGCATTTCCTAGGAAGAGTAAGGGGAGGGGCATATTAGGAGACAGTGAGAGAGAAGGAAAGCAAGAGGACGAAGGTAAGAGAATGGTTTGGACATGTGCAGAAAAGTGATATTGGATATACTGGACAAAGGATGTTGAAGATGGAGCTGCCAGGCAGGGGTAAGAGAGGAAGGCCTAAGAGGAGATTCACAGATGCTGAAGGAGGACATGCAAACAGTTGGTGAGACTGAAAGAATGAAAGTGTGAGATGGAGGCACATGATCTCTGTAGAGACTCCTAAAGGCAGAACCTCACAGAAGTATCTGACAGGTATATGTGACAGCTTTGTGCAATGGCGCCATACAGATGTAGCTTGCTAAATAGCAATGGCCAAAATATCATTGAGGATTTATAATATGGAATCCATGACATCCATGTATATCTTTTATATACAGTGGTGGTATCAAGCTCTTTCCGTAACTAGCAGAATACGCTGTGTAAGTATACAGTATAGAGTACACTATGTCAATTGCTAGTAATAAACTTGCTCTTTCTGTTTCCATCATTTGCGCGTGAGTGCGTGCCAAATGTGTAATCAACAGTGCAAAGCAAGCAAATCCATTAACGAAAAAGAATTAGCTATGAACTTAAGCACCCTGTCAAAATGGTAGGCACACAGACTTTCCTCCGAGTGACAGCACCAGGGGAGGTCATACAGGATGTACAAAGACTCGCTGAAAGTTAGTGACCGGTGGCATATCATCAAAGCAGAGACCAGAGCCTATGACCTCTCAGGTCAAGAACACAGACAAGAGAATGAGGATTCATTATTTGTAATTGGGCAACCAGAGGTGGAAATTGTACTAAAAAAATTCTCAAAGAGGACAAGTTACAAAATGAAAGGCAGCGTGATCTGAGCAGGATGTTCATCAATCAGTGATGCTTGGTTTGCTTCTTCTGACACTGACCGAGAAGTGACAGAAATTTTCGGTGAACAAATATTCCAAAGTGGGCGGAGAAGTAAATAAAGTACTACGTCAAGCACTACTGTGATCAAAATATGTTAAGATAAAATGAGATCCATGACGCTGGATGTATATGTTCATCAGCTGTAATTTGCAAACTATGTAAAAGTAAAAATTTAGTTTTTTGTAACCACAACATTTTCTGATACAGTCTGGCAAAAAACAGCAACTTTGCTCAGAATTCAGTTGTATTCAAAAGTAAAACGATCACTCTCAGATAAAGTTAGAAACCACAGAGTCTCTCATCCGTGTAGCCTGCACGATGACCTCTGCTCCTCCCGATGGTTGCTGTTGCTATGGCAGTCTTCCCAGTTTGATTTAGTTATGGACGCTGAAACTACTGTAACTGTTTCAGGGTCCTGTACTACCAAACATGGATGGATGGAGCGAATGGATGGATGGATGGAAAATGAGATCTTTGAAAGCGGGACAATATGTGATTAGTGATTTTTGCACTATTCACTTTCTTAACCCTTTATCCCATTTATAATAACTTAACATGCCTAATGTTACCTGGAGGGTTCAGACTCTGTAATATCGCCCTTGAAAGTTGCATTTAGCTGCTTCTCTCTGGTTAGCAGGTCATCAATGAGATTCTGCCTCCTGTCAGCTTCAGACTGCATTCTGATGAGGTCATGATAAGGTCACACAAAAAATTTGCAATGCTTTAACCACTTTTGATGAGCAGGGACAAGTTATGTTTCTAAAACTTAAGCGTGTTGCATTATTGAGGTCATTTTCTAAGCACTCTAATGCCCCCTATTGGAACACCTCTGCCAATGTAAGCAAAGCAGGCTCTTCACAGTTCCAAACTGAAGGATACATGCGGCGAGACGAGGATGCCCGCAACAAACCCTCCTTGAGCTGAGCGATATTTTGTTTCAGCTTCTGAAGTGAAGCCCGTAGCGTCATGTTTACCTGAAAAGACAGAAGATAAGCTCACTACTAAGAACAATCAACAAGACAATAGGAATGTGAAGGCAATACTGTTGTAATTATGAGGTAAGAGGCTACCTTTGCAGGGTTCCCCCCCGTTCTCTGTTGTCTGTTCCGTTCATGGATGTTTTCAGCTATTTCCTGTGCCAAGCGGCAAGTGGCATCGTAATTTTGTAACCTGCAAATGAAAAACGAGAATTAAAAACTTGAACTGCAACATCATCAAGTAGCCAAAGATGAAGTAGCAAAACTAAGATTAAAACTAAGCATTTTAATATAATCATGGATTTCATATATTTATTTTTTATAGTACTTTTCATTACAAGTAAACTTTGTGTGTTTAATATAAAAGATAAAAAACGTGATGCTTTGTGTAATGGTTGTATTACTCCAAAACCAAACTGAATTTAAACTTTCGATCAACATCCTCACAGTGTAACAAATGTTGCTTGGCTGAGAAGTCATTCGCAAATCTTTTTGGGTCCCTGCGTCAATATTGCACAGAATTTTTTCCCCCACACACTGGGCTAAGAAGATGTTGCCTGTTACACAAATGGAAGAACTGCATATGCATATATAACAGATACTCAGGAGACGGGGGCCTTTCCATCAATGATAAATACCTCTACTTTTGAACTGACACAAGAGGATGTGGAATTTTCTTTATATATCTTGATTATGCTTCCTTAATATCAATACTGTTGTGAAAGTCAGAATGTCTTTGATGAAAAAGTGTTTGCCCCCTTTCCTGATTTTTATTTTTATTAATTTTTTTGCATATTTGTCACACTCAGGTTTCAGATCACTAAACAGATGCACTGTATTTTAGTTTCGGGCAACTTCTTGTTTGAACCTTTTTTTGTGTGTAGGATGTAGCAAATGAAAAATAAATAAAGAAAATATTTCTAAACTTAAAATGTATATTTTGAAAACCCACAATAATCATGAAAATAATGATTAAAGCATAAAACTGTGCAAACTAAAAATTAACCTATTGAACAATGGATCAAGTGAAGACTTTGGATGACGTATTGCCTTAATCGAAAAGCATGAGCTAAATGGCTATCAGAATCATTGTTATTAAATATTATTATTTAATATTACTGTAGCTTATAAAGCGTCAGAAACGCAGCACAAGCTTTGGTTTTATCATGTGACATTTTTAGCATTCCTTTTCCCCCATTCTCTAACGCTTTTTGATTTGCTGTTATAAGTAGACCTGACGACGACGACAACAACAGCAAATTGTTTTCTAATCCGAATCTAAAACCACCAAGCTACTTCCTGACACACGAAGCGATTACTTTTTAATCACGAAACAAAAATACATGTTATTTTATTTGGCTAATCTTCGTAGCTACCACTTTCGCTAGCTATATTCAAAGTAGTTACAATGCGTAGAAATAATATTTGTTGTCCTTAAAAATACGTCTGAGTCATTTTACTTTTGCATTCAAGACAATGACTTACCAGGCGTCCTGAGACATTATGATAAAAGTCAGCTATTAACCCAAGTTTGAACTAACTATCCGGCTGTAATCACCAGCAGCCTGCTTCTTGTTTTGACGAAACGTCACTACGGTAGGCGACAGGGACATATTTCCCAGGACTTCTACAGAGTGCGCATTGTAATAGCATAATGCTGCCCTCTATGGGTTAGGATTTGCTGTTAATTTTTGACTCACAGGTCAGTTAAAGTGTAGAAATTTCAGGGCTGCTCGACTAACTATTTGGGAATTTCAAACGAAAAAACAAACAAACACTTCAAGCAGAAATAAAGACTCATGGGAAAGCCTTAGACATGGATGACCTACAGTAAAATATAATTTAATATAATTATAAGATGTGATCTCAATTTTCCAAATTTAAAAAAAATCTGGATGTGTGCCTATGACTTTTAGATTGAGCTGCCTCAGCCTAGTCAAAACAACATTATGTTTATCATCAGCCTCTTTCTCCTTTGACTAAGTGCCTATTCCTCTTTCCAGTGTTTCCCTGTTCAATCTCTGTTTTTTCCTTGCAAATGCTGATTGATTCACTTTTGTTCTAGCAGAGTTCTCAGTTAATCATAGCTTCCTTGACAACAATGTTTTATCCAACTTATCATAAATGTAGTAGTTCTTTTATTCATTAGAACAACCAAGGATAAATGTTTTTGTTTATAATCTATCAGACCAGATCCAACTGTTTTATTACAATAAGGAGAGCGAGATTCTTATTCTTACCTATAAATTCCCAATAACCTCCAAAAAACACTCCAAAGAAGCTGCATATAGCAGGGGAGGGGAGGGGGGGGGTTGTTTTTAATTAATTAATTTTTATTTTGCTTTTCATACATTCAAACACCAAGAAATGGGAAGATCTTGATACAGCAGCAATATAAAAAGATTTGAAGGATACCTTTCCTTTCCAAAGTTCCTTTTAGACATGGACATTTTTGATTGTCATTAACCATTCCACTGTCAAAATTTTCCACTCTTCCAGCAGAAACCACCCCCATGGTCTTGGTTTTACAGAAAACAAGTGAAGGCTGCTTAAAATGAGTTTTTTTATGCAAGTTAAAGTCAGAATAGTCTAATAGTAAACTTTTGAAAGAACAGCATTTCATTTCACAAGTCTATAAATCTTTCATAAAACTTGTACAGACACATTATTATGAGTGACTCTCAAAGATGAAAACAAATGACAGCAGTAATCATTTAAACACAACTTTGAATCGCTTTTAAAGGCTTACAGAAATAGTAGCTAAAAATCTTTCTCCTAAATACTTATAACAGGCCTGCAAAAGCAACTTACATCAACATCCAAGTAAAAAAAATCTACAACTGTTACCACAAAATTTATAAAACATCAACAATATTGTAATGATAGTCAACATCAAACACCAAAGTGATACGTGTTCATGCTTAGTTTGTTATTTTTACCCTGCAGTAATTTTCTTCTTCTGTACAGAGATGTAGGAAATATGTCAGCCTTAAGAAGAGAAATGCACTTTTGATTGGAGTGTAAGAGTGGCACCATGCATGTAATCTTCTAAGTGACTCGTCACTTTTGTAAACAGCAGAGAGGCACAACAAAGGAAGAAACACCACCTGCTAATTTACACAGTCTATGTCACAATATGGCAAGATTATTCAGTTTGAAGGACAAATGTATTTCTGCTCTGTTCGTTTCTCATACGACACAGGTGTTAAATCTATGCTTATGTAAAAGATGTTGTTTTTTTCACATCTGATAATCTGAGAAAAAACATCATGCATGTTTTTTGGCAAGGAAAGTTTCAGAGTTTGTTTTTCAAGTCCATTCCATTATGTGCCGACACATAGAGTAAGTACTTGTAGAGGTTTTATGTTTTATACCCAAACAACGGTTGTGTTTAGATGAAAACATACATATGTTGTGTTCAATAATAGCCTTTGGAAGATTTCTTGGAATAGATTCTACTGGCATTTCAATGCTTGAAGTATGTGAAGTAATTTCAAAGAAAAAGCCATGTCTAGGACATAATTGCTCTCTTATTTCTGAACATGTTGACAAGAGCAAACCATTTCAAAGACTTTCAAGGAATGTGATGTTCAGTGTTCAAATACATTTTGGTCTCGTAAGCAATTGAATTTAATTTAATGTGAAATCCTGATAGTTGCACATTTTTAAGACAGATTTGTTTTTTGTGTGTGTGTGTGTGTGTGTGGGGGGGGGGGTCAGCTATGTGATCTGGAAATGTAAGGTCTTGTTTTATGATTCTGATCATGGGGGCACTTGGGTTCCAGACACTGATTGCTTCTCAGAAAGACACAGTGCCAAAGATATAACCGGTAAAACAATGGAACTTTTCACTTTCAGTGCCTGAATTCACCAACAACAAACCATGTAGAGCTCACATGACCAAAGCCCACAGGCCTATATAAAGCCCGGATCCTCAGATTGTGCAGCTAGCAACAGGAGAAACATTACCTTCTAACCTATTTTTCAAGGAATAATAGGAATTGAGATGATTCATGTTTCACGGACACCAGAATTCTTCAATTGTGGAAACATGAATTTATTCCCAGACGCATTCTCTGACCACAATCTGGAATCTATGGCTAGTAGCAGAACCAGACAAAGGTCTCACTCCTATTACAATGCAGAGGGAAAAAAGCCTTATGGTGTGGACACACAGAAAGAAGAAACCTGTTTAAGACCTCGATCTAGGTGTGTATTCATAATTAACTATGCTTTTACTCTTATATGATCAAAATTAGGTTACTGGCCAGACAACCAAATACTTCTAATTAACCAGATTTGTGGGGGGGGGGGGGTTCTCTTCTGACTTGAATTACTGAACTACATAATTAATATTGAATTGAATGTCTTTAAAAGGTCTTTTTATAGTTATGAGACATCGGAGTTATGCTCAGAAGATGACATAAGACACTTTACAACCTCCCCTACGTCAAAACAGATGCAAAGCTCACCGCCAAAGTATCAAGCAACCAAAAAGGAGGAAAGAGACGGGGATGTGTCGGCTGTTGAGTTCACCTCTACGAAGTCAAAGCATAAACCAAACAAGCAATCACCCTCTAGAGAAACTTGTGGTAGTGAAATAATGTTTTTAAAGTTGGATATGGATTTTAAAAGCAAAATAAATAAAATGAAAATCTATAATAATAATAATAATAATAATAAAGTTACATGTGTATGTTTTGGCTCAGGCAGTAAATGCCATCTCAAGCAAGTTTCCATGATGACCATCTCTGAAGCAGACAACTGGGAGATTTGTTCCAGCTCTGGGATGAAGTATGGGCAGTTTGTGGACTGGGAGAAAATTGATCCTGAAGCTGCAAAGAAATATCAACAAATCCTACGGAGTGAGCACCAGCAGCTTAAAACTATGGCTCGGGAAGGATTTTGGGCCATGCCACACACACTAAGGGCCAAAGCTTATTATCACATCATCCACAGCATCAATTCTATGTATGTGTTTGTGGCAAGTAATGGAACCACTGTGAGCATTTTTACTGAAATCTGCTTGAACCAAATTTTTGACTGTGTATTGATTTTATATATCTGCAGAAGGGCTGTCACTCCAGACAGAGATGTCTACTATGAACTGACTAAGAAGCTATTTGGAGAACAAAAACGTAGTAGCCACCCAGTACCGAAGTATATGGAAGATGGAGAAATACCAAGGTAATATTTTGTGATACTGCAATCACACTTCATAGCTGACAAACTGTCTTAATGATGAGCTTTTTGTCTAATTGGCATTGATTTTGCTAATTTTGGCTGTTTATTAAAAGCATCCACAAGACTAGCAACATATATATATACATATATAACAGAAAAAGTTTACATTCTAGTATTATTATACTTCTGCACTGCAGTAAATGTGACCAAATCGGTCCTTGCTTCCTCTGTTCTTTTCCAGATACTGTCTCAACAAAGCAGGCCTGAATTCTGCAAAAAAAGTTCTTCTTTGCCTCGGAAAATACTTCATAGACATGAACTTCTGCCCCATTCTACCCGCCCTGGTCTCCCTCATCCTCCACTTCAGCGAGGATGAAGCTGAATGTTTCTACAGTGTGTCCCGACTTATCTGCTACAATGATCCCAACAAGCGCTACATTGACCAGACTTTCCTCACCTACCGTGCGTCCTGTATGACCTTTGGAGACCTTGCCAACAAATGCTGCAGAGGCATTCGCAAGCTGATAGCCAGCTCCCACCAGAACCTGTTTGAGTTTTACTCTGACTGGATCATGTGGATATTTGCCGACCTTCCTTTCACATATGCCATTAGAGTTCTAGACGTCTACCTACTGGAGGGCTACAAGGTCCTCTACAGGTTTGTTACTGCTGCCGCATTTCAACAAATAAACAAAAAAACGTAGTCCTAAATATGTCATTTCTTCTGCCATATCAGTTACTCTGAGAAAAAAACCAAACATACAGACAAAAGAATTCAATAAATGTGTTTCATAATTATTCTTTGTAGGGTTGCTCTGGCTTTGCTTGACCTCTATAAAGTATCAGTGTCATCTCGAGTGGCAGATGTGGAAGACTTCAGAACAGACATGAAAAGATTTGTGCAAAATGTAGCTCGCCACTGCACGGCTGAGAAGCTCCTAGAAAGAGCCTTCAAGATTTCAGTACCCACAAGGAGAGACCTTAACCTACTGTTCACTGCCAATAAAGAGTCACTCATACTAAAAGGTGTCAGCATAGACCAGAAAAGGTGGGTTAATACTGACGAATGGTATATTTGTATGTAATAAAGGATTAATATACACAAACTTAGTAGTATTGAATATTCAATTCCAACTAATATGAACCCTGTTTTCACATATGTTTCCAAAAGGCTACCAGTAGAGACAGTGGATTTCAACAACTTTCGTTCCAGTGTTGTAACAGGGACGGAGATGAGAGTCATCTGGGCCTGGATACCTGAGCGCTTTGCCCTCTTCAGTCCCTTCAGGTTGTTCAGCACAGCTGAGCATGAAAGGACTCTTGCTTCGTAAGTAACCTTTGTTCTGCGCTTCAGTCCCACTCGGCAACTACCTAAAAAAAGAGGCGTGAATCATGTAGAGGAGTATTTATATCATATCGCAATAGCTTTAATAGTGTTTACTTTGTATCAAATTAATATCTGTTGAACTTCGCGTCCCTGCAGTGAAAAACAATTTTCTTTTGTAACCGTCAGCAGGTGTGTTTTTACTATCAACATTTAGAGACAAATACTGTTTTTTTCCCCCTGCGTTTAAACAGTGCTAAAACTTCTCTCTGATTTAACATGAAATTTAAATAAAATAGGTCTTTGCTCTTGAGGGGCAATTGTATGCCAGTTTGGCATGTATATAATGTTGTTGTGCATTTATAAAAACAAAAGGTGTTTTGTATATTTTTATTTCATACAGATTCTATTCACATGTGGAGGGACATGAACCATCTGTCATGATTATTAAATCTGTGGATGAAGAGGTAAAACTATAAAATAATCAATATTAGGATACATTTTATTTAACATGTTAAATGAGCCTCAGAATTGATCCTTATGCTTCTATAATGGTGAGATTTAGCCGACGCAGTAAGTTTTGTATGCCATTGACATGATGTAATTTCTCTTATCTTAGGTATTTGGTGCCTTCTTGTCAACTGATGTAGCAGAAAGAAGAAAACAAGACTCAGAGGAACTTGTATACTTTGGAACTGGGGAGTGTTTAGTTTTCACGGTGAGCTTTCTTCTTGTTGAATTCAACTTACCTTAGATTTAGATTGACCATGTATGGGTTTCTTTATGTTAATATAGAGCAATGCCTTTGACACTGCAAGGCGTCAAACAAGATTTGTGATTACTGTTTCAGCTCCGTCCCAACATGGAGCTCTACCAGAGATCTATGGTCAATATTATGAGCCCAAGAGCGTCTCCTGAGAAACTTCGAGGCAGTATTAGTGCTTCCCCTCAGGCATCAACTAATGGCAACATCCCCTCCAGCACAACTCTGACCTGTCCTGCTGAGACACTGCAAAATCCCAGCTATCTGATGGTCACTGCACCAGTGGAGGAATCCATGTCTGCTAAACAGCCCAAGAGGCCTAAGGAGCAAGAGGCCTCCAAGTTCATAGCAGGCGATGACAATCGGCTTATTATTGGTGTGTTAGTGAAACATACAATAGATTGGCCTTTGAAGGAACCTTTAATATATTGTGTGACAGGGAAGCTGCGAGTACTCTGCTCATATCTATGTGTCTTCTTTCAGGTGGTGATGGAGGTCATGCTCTCTGCCTGCAAAGAGACCTACAAGGGGGTTACACAGAGCCGTGTGAAACTTTTAAGAGCATTGCACTCTGCAAGAGAGACTTCAAGATCCAGTCCCTGGAATTGTGGGGCATCCAGAACTCCATTTCCATTTCTCATTGTTTTCCTTCTAAGTGAGTTAGAGAAAACAGCACTGACTATTTTTGGTAAAGACTGAAAGAGTTTTTCCTTCAAAGAATTTGGGTGATTTTGATTGATATGCAGCTTACAGACATTTCACACTTGTCCTGCGAAATGCTAAATTGTGTATTTTTTTTTGTATAGTTAGGTGAGATTTATTTTGTTAATCAAAGTTTATTTGTACAGATCTGGGTCACATACAATGTCTTAGTGAACGTTACAATCCAGGAAAACAAAGCTTGTAATCTCAGGGCAGCTCCGAAGGAACACAATGACGCTCGTTTTGGTGCATATACTCACTTTTCTGTGATGAATCGAGGATAACTAGTTTTATAATACTCTGTAATAACTAAAGCACTACATTCACTAAAGGATAATATTTGTAAACACGCTGTTAAAATTGCAACTGCATCTGGTTTTAATTGGGAAAACACTAACCTGCAGTATTTTATAAGATCTATGTCCACTGTTAAATTGTATATTTTGATTGTGCAGTTTATTTAGATTTGATGTACAGTTGTACAAAACATCCCTTTTAAAATCCTTTATTTGCTATTCCTCTCAGTTAAGTAATTTATTCAGATAAGTGTTTTATTATTAACATGGCTGCATTTGAAATGGGATGAAATGAAAGCAAATAACGTTTTTTAGTTATTTAGTTATTTATTTTTTTCATAAGTCTTTTACTTAACATTGTCAGCATTCCTGTTAAAAAACGAATCCTCTTTTGCTCCTCTTACATTTATACTTTAAAAAGAAAAAGAAATTCTGCTTTAAAGCTCCTTTACTTATATTCGCAAAATGATCTGTATATTATATCGTTTCTACCTGCAAAGATTATTTCTTAACATTAAAAAACTTGCTGAAGCTAGTCTCTGTAGCTTTATGGAACCATTTGGAGTGACATGCGAAAGGAGTGTATTACGTTTTCTTTGTTTAGTGATAACAGAAAAAAAAGAAAAAAACCTCTACTAAAGATAGATATAATGTAAAAAAAAAACTCAAGATGTCTGGTTGCCCTTATATCCATTTTGGAGAACCTTCGGTATTTGTGTTCATTTAGCTTCAACAACCTGTTTTTGTTGTATAAATAAATGTAATGAAATCAAAACAATAATAATTTTTAAAAAAGAAAGAAAGAAAGAAAGAAAGAAAGAAAGAAAGAAAGAAAGAAAGAAAGAAAGAAAGAAAGAAAGAAAAGGAAACGATGGCTCTCAACGTCAACATTTACCACGATCTGAGCGAGCCCCTGCTGGACATCTGACTGAACCGCAAATCTGTTAACCGCAAAGAAAAAGCACCGGTTCTTGAAAGTACGTGAGCAGTTGAAGGCACCATGCAAGAGAAAGAGCATCAACCCCAAATTGCTGCGCCGTGTTTAGCAGTCCGTTGCTTACTATGATGGGACTTATGGTCATCTTCTTATGGCTACCAGTGCATCATGGAGTTAAGGGAAATGAAATGACAGAAGGAAAAGCAAAGGAAGCTACAAAGAGACCGTTGATGGATATGGATATCAGTGTTAGTAGGACCGACATTGAGAACAGAATAAGGCACAAAAATGAAAGAAATGTGACAAAAGCAATGGGAGGAGGAGATGAAAGAGCGATGGTTTAACAAAACAAAAAGGAAAATATGAGAAATGAGAAGCACAGGAAGCAGAATTTCGGTCCACACGCCATACCAGTTGGTGGCGTAATGCATATAAAGAAGAAGAAGCAGTCCGCGGCTACGAGCTGTCCTTTCACGCGAAGAAGTTTTCGGTTAAAACTCTGTGGATAGAGGACGTGGTAAGCTTTCTCTTTTACGGATTATTAGAGAAGTGGGCCTGAATCTTGTTTACGCCTCCGAGGCGGTGCTGCGTGGTTAGCTACAACGTTAGCGACAGTAGCTAGCAAACGTTGTAAAAGTGCGGCTGTTGTGTTTGTATTTGTATACCGTTGTGACAATGCGTTAACACTACCCTCGAGTTTAATTATAACCCCTTATCGACAATCGTTAACCACGCCGGTGTCGGTTTCGCTGCAAGTGGACGGGTTAATGCTCGAGCGGCCACACAAACATTCTAGCAAATCTGTGCAAAAGCACAGATTTATTTGTTTTTGTATAGGTAAATAAACAACATGTTAGCTTTCAGAACCAGCACTGACCACTTTCAGTTTCACGTGCATCTTTAAGTTTAGTTTGAGGATATTGATACATACTTTGAGCGTTAAGGGTTGTTTAGTGTTGTTTTCCTTCCACCGTCTTGATACAGACACTGGGTGTGTGCAGCACACTGGACTGTTTAACCCACTGCATACATGCTGCTTATCTTTTATGCTGCTCATGTTTTAGATGGCATGCTCAAAATTTTGGCGTGAACAAAATGCAAGCACGGACCAACTAATAGTGACTAGTAGTGCCACACTCTACCTGAGTATTTTTGATGCTGTAATGTAGTTAAGGGGTGTTTCCAGCTAGTGCTTTCTGTTTGTGCTAGGAGGGGGCAGTTCGTAATACAATTGGAGTTTTTAAAAAAATGGTACTAGCAAGGCAAGGTGTACCTGATAAAGTGTGTGGTGAATGTAGATTTGACGTAATTTAGCAATAGTATCTGTTTTGCATAGTTTGTCCACCACTGATAAGAAGATCTATTTTTTTGTTTTTTGTAGAATTGTAAAATTTCCCCCCAAACTTCCAACCAACTAATCATTAGTTAACCACATAAACAAGTCACAGCCAGTTAGTCAGGAAGGTCCAATTAAATACAATAAAGTGTTTCTGATGCCTATGTTTTTACAAACTCAAACACCAAATCACTTGGATTTCAAGTGGGATAACTTCAGTTCAATTAAATTTTATTTATATAGCGCCAAATCACAACAACAGTCTCCTCAAGGCGCTTTGTATTGTAAGGGACACCCTACAATAATCAAATGACCCTTTGTGAGCAAGCATTCCTGACAGTGGGAAGGAAAAACTCCATTTTAACAGGAAGAAACCTCTTGCAGAACCAGGCTCAGGGAGGGGCGGCCATGTGCTGCGACCGGTTGGGGTGAAGGAAGACAGGATGAAAGACATTCTGTGGAAAAGAGCCAGAGATTAATAACAAGTGTGATTCAGCAGATAGGTCTATTAACACATGTTGAGTGAGAAATGTGACTGATAAGGAAATACTCAATGCACCATGGGAATCCCCCAGCAGTCTACACCTATTGCAGCATAACTAAGGGAGGATTCAGGGTCACCTGATCCAGCCCTAACTATATGCTTTAGCAAAAAGGAAAGTTTTAAGCCTAATCTTAAAAGTAGAAATAGTGTCTGTCTCCCAAATCAAACTGGAAGCTGGTTCCACAGATGAGGGGCCTGAAAACTGAAGGCTCTTCCTCTCATTCTACTTTTAAATACTCTAGGAACAACATGTAAGCCTGCAGTGCTAGAGCGAAGTGCTCTAATGGGGTGATATGGTACTACAAGGTCATTAAGATCAGATGGGGCCTGATTATTTAAGACCTTGTATGTGAGGAGCAGGATTTTGAATTCAATTCTGGATTTAACAGGGCTAACTTGACAGTTGTTCATCTGAAATAGCTCTCCATTAAGACTTTTATATTAGCTGTATCAATGCTTATTGTTCCCTTTCCACATCAGTTTTGTTTGAATTTCCCTGGATGTGTCTAATGAGTCCTTTTGGTCTCAGACATTAGCTACAGTATGAGTTTGCATCGTGGAAACTGTAATAGTAAATCTACAATATGTAGATATATTGTGTATTTGTTCCTTAACTGTTTATGGGTTGTACATCAACAGGCTGCAGCAATGGGCCCAGATACCACACCTGTCCCTAAAACAGAATCTGCGGAGGAAAGTATGTATTGAGGGTATTTTGCATGTTTCTCCCCTTTTGATCAAAATTTGTGTAATAAATAAGTTCACTTTTTTAGTTCTAAAAAGCCTGGTTCCTTATCCAACTGAATTCGGTGGCATACAGTGCATGTGGAACAGAACAGAACTAAGCTCCACTGAACATGAATTACATATGTGTAATAGGGCTGGGCCATATTATACCGTTCACGGTAATACCGGTATAATGTTAGGCAACGATAGGAAAATGAAATATC
>NW_005187469.1:360986-363759 GCF_000239375.1 Pundamilia nyererei | reverse complement strand
AAATTGCTGTCCATACAGACAATACTGATTTGTAAATGATTAACTAACAATCTTGCCAACACAAAGTTCTTTATTTGGAGCACATTTCTACAAGAAAGATAAGTTACCATAAGGACCATAAGGCGCACCAGATCATAAGGCGCATTAAGCAAAACAAAACAGTCATATAAGTCAAACTTTACTCCAGTCATTCTTCTTGTTTCCTCCGCTTCCACACCATTGATTCATTAATGCTGAATTCTGTCGCAGCTGCTCTATTCCTATGTTCTACTGCATGACTGATAGAGTTTGAAATCCGCTTCATAAGCATGTCTCTTAACAGGTGCCATTTTGGGGTCCTTATATACACACAATACGGTAATATTATGTGTGTACGTATTACTCTGCGAGGCTCATAAGTACGGTAGCTCCAACAATCCATCAAGCGGTGCAGCTTCATAGCTTACCAAAGTCGTACTAAAACATTTTGACAGATTCGCAGTCAATAAGCACAACCAGAATTCATACATAAGGTGCACAAAATGAAACGTATTTTTTGGACCTTATAGTCCAAAAGATACGGTACTGCTTGTACTTAAAGTGCTTCACTGAGCTGAAATTGAAACTTAAAATATCTCAAGCTATATAAAATAAAACAAAGTCAAAATTAAAAATGCCTCAAAGGCTTCAAATTTAACATCTCAATATCTGAACATCTTACCATGGGCATGGGCATCTGAGAGGTTCGCCCATGATTATCTCTGATTGGTTTGACCACAATATGGGCATTCTGTGTGTCTGTTATTGACCATATTTTTTACTTTTACTTTTTACTCGAACAGCTGGTCACACTGGTACGACCTAGGATTGTTTTTAGTTGCTCCATTGAGAAATTAGGTTGCATTTGCGACCTAATTTCACACTCTAGATCCCTGATGTGTGTAACACGATAAAAGTTCATCATTGTGTTTTGCTAACTGAGATTTGCTAAGTCACTTCAGTCAGTAACACACTCAAATTGTGTTTTTAATGTGATTCCTCTTCAGGTCCAGAAATAGTGGTGGTGAAAATCATCTCAGAATCAGATTCCAGTGATGCTTCAGTGATCACCGAGCCAGAGAACTCCAAACAGCCACAGAGCAACACATCAGACAAGTGTTACCCTTGCACTGTCTGTGGCAAGATATTTGACAGACCGTCAAAGCTGGAGTGGCATAAACCTGTACACACTAGGAAGCCCAAGACTCTTCATAACTGTGAGCATTGTAATATGAGCTTTACACAACAAGAGACGCTGATCCGACACCGGAATTGCCACAGTAGGACTAACAAGCACCCCTGTCCTGACTGTGGAAAAGTGTTCAATAGACCCTCAAGGTTAGAGAGGCATAAACGCACACACACAAAACAACCCAGGGTACCTCATCAGTGTTCATACTGCATGAAGACGTTCAGAAAACTTAACAAACTCATTCGTCACAAGCGTATGCACACTGGAGAGAAGCCTTTCACCTGTTCGGTCTGCGGTAAGGGATTCTCCGAGTCAGGTCACTGCAAAGCACACGAAAAGACACACGAGGAGCAGCCAGAAAAACCTCACAGTTGTGCGGATTGCGGGATGTGTTTCTTCAAGGCCTCGGCGCTTCGTAGGCACTTCCTCTCCCACACAGGAGAGAAGCCTTTCAAATGTACCTTATGTGAGAGCTGCTTCTCTCGCTCTGAGGGACTGAAAAGGCACATGAGGAGCCACACAGGGGAAAGACCATACAAATGCATTATCTGTGGCAAGCAGTTTTATTCTCGCCAGGATTTGAATATTCATGGATTGACCCACACGGGGGAGAAGCCACATCTTTGCCCTGTGTGTGGTAAAGGCTTTTCACAGCTGGGCAACATGAAAGAGCATGAACAAAATGTTCATATTAAGTCAGAAAAATATATTTGTAATGATTGTGGAGCAACGTTCTCACGAAATGCGTCACTGACAAAGCATCGGCGGACACATACTGGAGAGAGACCCTATCTGTGCCTCATCTGCGGCTGCAGGTTTAAATGGAGCCATTCTCTCAGCAGACACCGGAGGTCACACGCACACAGACAGATGGCTGGGGACACATCCAAAGAAATACTACGTTTTGAAGGACCTTCAGAGAATCCCGACAGTGTAACGTAAAAGTTGAGTGTTTATTAAAAGCACATTTCCTCTTCATTTAGTTTTGAGAGAGGAAGAAGCTCATTTCTGTTCTATTGACAAGTTATTAAAAGTTCTTGTGATGATTCACCTTTCTGCTTTCATTGCTGACTGTCCACTAAAATTCTTTTTAAAAATCTCAGTTAGGACAGGGCACCAGGTCTGCTCTGTTCACAGTTCACTGTTATGACATGTGGTGTGGTTAGCGTTTAAGAATATTTCATAGTTCTTTACCAAAGGATAAGGAAATACAGTTGCCCTACCAAATGGCTGGAAAGTTTCTCTGGACCAGCAGTTATATCAGTACAAAATTTTGTATGGTGCAGTGCAAACCAGGATGTAGCTAAGTATTGCTTCTTTCTGTAGTTTATAAAACAAAGTGTACTTTCTTTACAAAGTAATTGTTACCTAATTTGCCATCATAATAAGTGCCAAATATGCAGATTTAAAAAATTTAAATGAACATAGAACATTGTTAGATTAGATCTAGAACATATATATGATGTAGTTGTGTAAACCAATGATTTTTATCTTGTGCATGATAGCTTACTTTCAATAAAGATACATATTGTCACATACTGCGATTATCTTTGTAGTAATTTC
>NW_005187469.1:313212-360966 GCF_000239375.1 Pundamilia nyererei | reverse complement strand
AATGCTAAGTTTTGAAGGACCTTCAGAGAATCCCGACAGTGTAACGTAAAAGTTGAGTGTTTATTAAAAGCACATTTCCTCTTCATTTAGTTTTGAGAGAGTTTGTTCTATTGACAAGTTATTAAAAGTTCTTGTGATGATTCACCTTTCTGCTTTCATTGCTGACATGTCCACTAAAATTCTTTTTAAAAATCTCAGTTAGGACAGGGCACCAGGTCAGTGCTAGAAGATGTGTTTGCTGAAGTCTGTATTAATTGGAGTACAGCAGCAGTTAAAATTTTGGATGTGCCTAGAATATCTACTTTTTGATCTCACAGCTCAGTGTAGGTCTGCTCTGTTCACAGTTCACTGTTATGACATGTGGTGTGGTTAGCGTTTAAGAATATTTCATAGTTCTTTACCAAAGGACAAGGAAATACAGTTGCCCTACCAAATGGCTGGAAAGTTTCTCTGGACCTACAGTTATATCAGTACAACATTTTGTATGGTGCAGTGCAAACCAGGATGTAGCTAAGTATTGCTTCTTTCTGCAGTTTATAAAACAAAGTGTACTTTCTTTTCAAAGTGTTTGTTACCTAATTTGCCATCATAAGTGTCAAATTTGCAGATTTTGCATTTACAGCCAATTACAGTATTTTTTTCAGTAGTTAAATCTTTACAACATGGTTATGCTCTTCTAAATTAGAGTAAAAAAGAAAAATGAACTGCACTATTTTCCTCTGGGCAGGACCTGCAGTGATGTCACAGTGGCCAGAGGTACTCCACTCTTGAGTGCAGTAGCATATTTAAGCTTGTACAAGTTGTGAAAAAAAATTTAAATGAACAAAGAACATTGTACTTTTTAAGTTTTTATATCAGTATAATTTTATATTAGATGTACAACATATATATATAATGTAGTTGTGTAATCCAATGATTTTTATCTTATTCATGCACAATAGCTTGCATTCAATAAAGATACATTGTGATGTACTGTGATGAACTCTGTAGTAATTTCAGACAATGGGCATTCAATGTTTTTGTACTGATAATCAGTAAATGTGCTGAAATGTATTTTTATTTGTTCTGTTATGTCCCAGATTCTTCTGTGACATGTTGTTTACTTGTGAAATGAGAGAATTTTAAGTTTTTTGTATAATGCCAGTATAGGTCACAGATTAATTTGTCATCTTTATCCATAGTGCAAATACAGTGAACCCTACAAATGCAATACCGATTTTCCAGTGTAATTTGCCAATTATGTTTAATTGTTTTTGTGTACGGCTGTTTCAATTGTGAAATTTCCGATACCACGTGAATGCAGCAGAGAAACGTCATTCAGCCGGTGGCGCTTTATTGATGTTGCTGGGCGACCGTTTGTTTGGTGTGAACTACTTCACCTGCCTGAGAAAAAATAATTAGCGCTATTTAAACAAAATTTGAATTTACAGGTTAAAATACAGGGTTTTTTTTCGGGTGAATAAAATACAGTTAGTTTGATAATGGATGTTGAAACAGAAAGTATACCTCGGCTCGAACTGGAGGCTGTTATTGGCTTTAACGGTAAGTTTCCCCCCTGCAAACTTAAATTAGCTTAATGATACGACAGCTGAAAAGTCTGGAGTAACACGCTAAGTACTGTACACAGTGTTAGTTTTTTAATATTAAAAACATTTCACGGTCTTTAACATAGGTCTTTAACAGAAGTAAAAGCTGTAAAACTTTAAATTACAGTTAAAAGTCCAAAATTGATGTTCTCCTTGTTCCAGAGCTGTCTAGCGGGCTGAGTTCTCGTCCCCTTGTGTGATTTAGACTACCTTTGTTGTTAAGATTACATTTTGAACTTACATGTGTAGCTATGAAGATAGAGTGCACATTCCTGTTATTATTATCCAGCTTTTAAAACAACCATCCACCTTCATAATCACAAACAGATTGTCTGTTCAATGTACTCTGCTTTATTTCACCAGGACATGTTTCTTCTGGCCTAAGAGTCCATCCAGACAACGAGCACATGATCTACCCTCTTGGATGCGCAATCATTCTCAAGAGAATTAAAGATGGCAAACAGGAGTTCTTACATGGCCATACAAACAATGTAACCTGTATTTCAGTGTCAAAAAGTGGACTGTATATTGCCTCTGGACAGGTCAACTTTATGGGCTTTAAGGTAATCTTAGTCAGGAATGTTTGAATGTTTTTGTAACTACCTGGCAAATCTGCCATCAGATATTGGGTTAAATAATTTTGATGAATAAATTACAATATTCTACTTAATATGTTGTCCTAGGCTACAATAATAATCTGGGACTATGCGACCCGAACAATCTATACAGAGCTGGTGCTCCACAAGGCAAAGGTAGAGGCACTGGCCTTTTCTCCTAATGACAAGTACCTGGTGTCCCTTGGGGGTCAAGATGATGGCAGGTAAACATTATGGCTGGATGATGCAGCTGGGTGCAAGTTCAGATAATAAGATTGCAAAATGGAAATACACATTGCCTTGCACAGTAATTGTCTAATTGCCAACATAGCACACTATATTTCATTGAGCAATGATCATGCCACATTTGTTTTACTGTTTAACAAGCCAGGCACAAGGTTCTTGTAGAACACAGGAAGTTGTACAGTCAGAATACATCCAGGCTAGTAAGGTACTGGAAAGGAAAGCAAAAGTCCTTTGCTATTGTGACTCCCTAATAAACCAGAATAACCTAAGCTGGGCCAGTCTTTAGATTTAAAGATGCTTGTTATAAGATTGCACATGGTTCAGCTCTTCCCCTTATTTGTGTTTTATGAAGCAGGAAGCAACAAATGACAAACACCCTGCATTTGTTGCCAGAGGGGACGTATTGAACTTGTGAAGTAGACTCCATTTGGATAGTTAGCTTTCAGTGACTGAAGCTCATACATTGTAGATCCGTTAAGACTTAGCAGACACAGTGGCACATATTATTTTTTATTAAATATGATATAAGAATCATGATTTAAAGACAGTCCAGTATGAGGTCAAGCTGTGAAGTCTGTTTTATTATATATACTGGTTTGTCGTTCCTGGTTTAATAGATTTCATGTGTCTTGAGGTGAGAGCCAAATGTCTACACTAGTACATTTACTGAAATGTGTGTTGACGTGCAATGTCCATGAATACTCATGGTATGGCCTTTAATTATCTTTATCTGCACAAAAAGGGGTACATCAATTTCTAGATGGCCTATCAAATGTACTGTACTAATGATCTTTTGTGTTTGTTTACAGTATAGTTGTGTGGAATATTGAGACTAAGCAAGCTATATGTGGGAGCCCAGCTTCAGCGCAGAGTGCTGGTCACTCCCTGATTTTGCAATACTCAAACACAAATGACAACATCTTTGTGTCAGCAGGGAGGTGAGTGAATGGTGTCTACTATTTTTTCTTTTCTGTGTTTTTTTTTTTAAAACCAAGCTAAATGTCACATTAGATTTTTAATTTGTAATTGTTAGGTTATCTGTGAATTAGATTTTATTGAACCTGCTTATAAAATGACAAGGCATCTACCTATTGCTTTTTTTCTGCATACCTAGCTTCACAATGTGGGTTTTCACGCTCCTTGTTATTGCATAAAAGTGATTTAATATCACTGGTCTTCTTTGGGCAGTGGAACATTGCGAGTTTGGGAACTGGACCTCCCCAACAGAAAGATCAGGCCCACAGAGTGTCAGACAGGCAAGCTCAAGAGGACTGTGAAATGCTTAGAGGTATGAAGCCATATGCAAACCATCTGCAGGCAGAAACTTAACAAATCAATAAAACACTAATAGTATGGCTGCAGAAGGTGCATAAGAATACTAATAGTGAAACTCAACTTTTTTAATCTTCCAAACTTATAGCACACCAGATATAGTGAAATAATGTGGTTGCACTATCAATATTGCTGTACAGATTTCAGAGGATGATCAGGTCATTTTCTGCGGCACCATGAGTGGAGACATAATGAAAGTTAACCTGAAGACAAAGCTTCTGAATCACTGCGGTCCAGCTAAATCAAAATACAGCATGGTAAGTCATCACTGTAGAGGTCATTCATTGCATTCCTTATTGGGTGCTTTGAATTCAGTCATTCAGCCACTCCTTACTCATGCCCTGTGCTTAATAGGAATCCTTGTGGAAGGAAAAGCCATGGTTCATGTCACATAGTTAAAAATTTCTTAAGTTTTGAGAAGCTGTCAATGATCTAGGAATTTTAAAAAGTGATATATTCAAATATGCATAATTGTTTTAGAAAAATGTAATGAAAATCATAGTTTCATCCTTTTCTTTGCAGGGTGTCAATGTCATAAAGATACTGAAGTCTGGGGACCTACTTGTAGGCTGTGGATCTGGCACTGTCACTTTGTCTTCTGGGACTAACTTCAAAACTCTTAAGTGAGTTCTATGACTGAATTATTTCACTATAAAATATCCCTAGTGTGCATAATTGTTACCTTTGAATTTTCTATATTTTCAGCATTCAAATGCTTTAGTTTGTTTTTGCATTTTTGTACTTTTTTCCTTTACTTCACATCAGGAAAGTCGATCTGGAAAAGGCAGTAACCTCCATTGCTACATTAGGAGATGGAAATGAGTTTTTTGTTGGCACAGAGGCTGCTCAGATGTATCGCTTCAGTTATGAGAATTTCAAAGTGGAACTCATATCCACCAGCCATAATGATGCTGTCAAGGACGTAGCCATCTTGTTGTAAGTGTCAGAAAAGAGAATTTAAATAGTGTTCTGCAATAAAACATAAATGCCCTGATAAAGAGAATTGATCAGAAAACAGTCAGTCTGTTCCTTTTTCTCCTTCACCATGCCCCTCAGAAACACACATTTTCTCTTGTACCCAGAAATGCAAGAAAATAAACATTATGTTATGTGTCAAATGCAGCAAAGCAAAACCACAATGCTTAAACTGTGCTGAAATTGTTTCTGATTCATTACTTTATTTACCTGTTGTGCTCACTAGAGGGTGACATATACATGCCACATGTCCACATATTCTGAGGAAATGTTATTGGTTTTATGTATGTGTCTAAGACCTGAGTAAAATATTACTTTTAATTAATTATTTACATAATTATATTAACAACCCTTACCACACAACTATAATTCTCTATTTTTCCTCACATTTTTCCACTAGTGGAACATCTGAACTATTTGCAACCTGCTCAGATGAAGATATCAGAGTGTGGTACACAGGCAAGCCTAAAGAGCTGTTGCGCATCACTATACCCAATGTGACCTGCAATTCAGTGGACTTCATGTTTAATGGACAAAGCATCATCAGTGGTAGGACTCAGAGAGCGATTTCTGTAACAATTAATTTTCTGTTTTGAAATATGTTTTGAATAGGTGATAACGAGCCATCTCAATTACAGTAGCGCAGAAATCTGAAATATAAAAGTAAAGTTTCTTTTCACTTACTGAAAAGTTCTGTTTCTTGTGCAGAATCAGATTAATCTCTAGCTGTCATTGTCTTCTAGCATGGAATGATGGTAAGATTCGTCTGTTTGGACCAGAAAGTGGAAAACTCATGCTCACCATTCACAATGCACACACAATGGGTGCAACGGCCATTGCTGGCACAAGGGATTGCAAAAGGATTGTCAGTGGAGGGGGAGAAGGACAGGTCAGTGGAAATAATATCAATGAACCTATAATTTGTTCACTATTAGATATATATTATTATTTAATTTATATTTTAATATTAAAGTCTTGAGCCGCTTCTCATTTCTTGGCTTTATGCTTCTAAGGAGCCAGATGTTCTTATAAGTTTTAAAATAGTTCAGCAATATTTCCAGAGACTTTCTGAAGATCTTTAAAAAAAAAATTTCTTCTTTTTTGTTAATTTTCAGTCTAGTCTGTTGAGAACTGTTCAGTCTATTTTCAGAAGAATGTTTTTAGTTTTTACATTGACTCATAAACATAAAACGGCACTTAAATCACAGAATAAACCAGTGTTGTGTTTACATACAACACAGAACTTAGCAAAAATCCAGTTTTATATTCTCCCTTTAGCACTTTATTACTAGCAACTTGTCACAAAAACACTCAAAATGATCCTTTTTCTTTGGTTGAATCAACACAAATTCCAAAGATAACACAGTTTGTCAGGCATAAAACTGTATTTTTGCACCAACAAGGTGATTCTAAAAGAGCTATTAGCTATAAACATATCTGTTCATTGTGTCCTTAAAAATTTGAGGAAACTGAACAAGTAGACAGAAGTTGTAGGCATGAAAACTATCTATAGTAGATGTAGTCATGTCCTTAAGAAATAGGAAAAATCTATCAAAGAACTGAGACAGGATCCGAGAGATACATTTTACATTTACACCCTTAGCTGATTCATCTGCTTTTTCCATAAGCCTCATCAGAACTAGTCTCAATGGTAAAAAAAAAAAAAGGTAAATGGCCTGTATTTGTATAGCGCTTTACTAGTCCCTAAGGACCCCAAAGTGCTTTACACATCCAGTCATCCACCCATTCACACACTGGTGATAGCCACAGCCACCCTGGGGCGCACTGACAGAGGCGAGGCTGCCAGACACTGGCACCACCAGTAGGCAACGGGTGAAGTGTCTTGCCCAAGTACACAACGATCGAGACTGTCCAAGGGGCTCGAACCGGCAACCTTCCGATTACAAGGCGAACTCCCAACTCTTGAACCACGATCGCCCACAATGGAAGGGTAATGGTCAAGAATCCATTCTCAAGGATGGCAAAAGCTAAAAAACAAACAAACAATGAGGTATGCCAAATTACACAGGTCTTATCGAGTTTAAAATCAAAATTAGATAATTTTTTTGTTTCAAATCCTCATTAATATCAACAGTAATATGTACTTGTAAAACTGAGGTAATTATAAATGCAAAAAAGTATGATCAGATTTTGATAGACCATGCATTACTGACTGAAAAGTGTCAGCAAGGGCTTCATTTATCAACATGGCAATGATTCCAAAGATACTACAGTGATACTACCTGGATAGTCAAACACACTATGAAACATTGTCAGGCATGGATAGGCATCCTCAGAGCCAGGACCTCAACAACAATGTGAGTTCACATGAACGGAATGGAGCAAAAGGCAGCCGACATCCAAAGAAGAGCTTGGAATGTCATTCAAGAAGCCTGGAGAACTATTCCTGAAGATTACAAAGAACTTACAAGAAAGCTTGCCTACAAGAGTTCAGGTGGTGTTGAAGAATAAGGTCCCAAATACAGACTTTCAAGCTTGTCAGAATTGTACAAACTCTGTTTTGTCCATTTATGTTTGCATGTTTCAATAAATCACATCACAGATTTTCCGTTTTCCTAGCAAAATTAAAAAAAAAAATCTTGGGCAGCTTGAGACTTTGGCACAATTTCTCACAGTATATCATCAACAAGAATTATGAAATGGACATGAAATGGCTATCCTGCCTGATAATTGAGCTTTAGTTGTAGTCCATATCCTGCCATAACTATTTTCAGACTTTCCCAAAACATTTTTTTGTTATTGATTTGGGAATGCCTACTGAACATGACAAAACTGATTTAAAGATAAGAATGTTTGCATCTCATGTCTAGTCATATAATTAGAATTGCTAATTTTTCTCCAAGACAAGCAGCTGTGAGTTATTCCAGTGCTTAGTGCAAATATTGGAGGATTTTATGCATGCTTTATATTGGTTATACAGACACACCATACTAGACTGTGCACCCTTCAAATACACATTCAGCATTTAAATTTGGGGTTTATCTCTACAGCATGCAATATCATTGAAGACTGACATGATTTCAAAAGAACAGAAGACATACTGTTGAAGATGTCTTTAATGAAAATTGAAAATTGTTGCATCCATAGCATATTTGTATGTTTATAAATAAAGTTAAATATAGTTTCCCTAATGAATGATTTTGGGTTTAACTATCATAGGTGTGTGTTTGGGAGCTGAAACCACGTAGCTATCGGTTGCTGGAGGCCATGAAACAGCACAAAGCTGCTGTCACTTGTCTCAAAATCAAGAGTGACGACACAGAGTGTGTCTCTGCAAGCTCTGACGGTACCTGCATCATCTGGGACATAGTGTGAGTAGCCTATCTGCAAACCATAACCCACACATTGTGTCCATGTAACATCTTTAAAGTGTTTAATATTGTAATATTAGTGTATGAAGTATTATTTATCTATGAAATGTTGTGTTTAGTAGTACAACAAAATGCCAAAAATTACTGCAGAGCCACTTCACTAAGTCAAAATTGTAATAATTATTTCTCAGTTTCATCAAAGAAAAATGATGAGAGCAAGTGAAGTGAAAATAAAGTAGTTAGGCACATTACTGAATGAGCTAATCACATTGTTCTGTGAAAAGTAATGTACATATTTGGTAATAATATGTATAGCCACCAGAGACAAAGTGAGAAGAAAGAAGAGCACTGTCTTCATGTCTGACTTGTCATAAGAGAGAAATGGTGAAGTGGATGTGTGGCTCATACAGTGAGATAAAAAAGAAATCCAGTTCTTTATAAGCGAGCTTAAAATCCTTTAATCTGTGAGCTTCTTCTGGGAGTACAATAAGCTGTTGAAAACTGACTATGGTCATTTTTTTCATTGTCTGTCCTCTTCATGAACGAGTCTGTGGATTAAAGGCTTCTAGGCAGTACCCATACAATTATCATGGATTCTCTTTGTAGTATGACTACTAACAGGTTATTTAAATGGATTAGTAGAAAAGTCTCAATTAATTTAGACTGACACCCTGTCTGCACAAGAGAAAATATGTGCACTTCAGAACATTTGTATATACAGATTGTTTTGAGATTTATGATTTTTTTGTTTAAAATTTGAACAGACACGACAGTCTGGTCATGGTGTGAAGACACATACACCTCATATGAGTTATTTTTTGCCCAGTCTATTGCAACACCTGTCAAACTCATCTTCCTTCCCGTCATTTCTTGTCTTTTGTCTCTTGTATAATCTTTTATAGGCGATTCGTAGTTCGTCAAATGATGATTGCCAACACACTGTTCCGGACTGTGTGCTACCATCCAGAGGAATTTCAGATCATCACCAGTGGCACTGACAGAAAGGTGTGTTTTGGGATTAAGAATCTTTTTTTTTTCTTGTTGCTAAGTGCATTTCTGTATTTTTATTGGCATTCTAGCAGGCAGTAATTTAAACACAAATCTTTCACTTGATTTATCTTTAAGCCAGTTTTTTATGGTGGCCTCAGAGGTATGTATAGTCAGGATTTGTTAATGATCATTTTGCTAAAACTTCTTTAGTCAGAATTTGCTTAATTCTGACAAAAATGTTTTAGTGTAGCTGCCCCTGTAGTAAGAACCAAGAAAGTGTGGTTTATGAGTTTGTTTTCACACAAAAAGATGGATACAAAAATGTTCATGCCAAAAATGCTGACCATAATTAATTTGATTGCATGTAGAATTTACAGTATAGAGAAGTGCAATACAAAAATACATTTAATGGAATCTGTTCAATTGGAAATGACAATTTAAAGAAGTCTCATGAAATGAAATTTACTTCATTGTTATACATTCAGTTTATACCAAGCATATGTCATTTAATGATTATTTATTTAAATAAGTAAACCTTTGATTTAAAAAATTCCCCTCGAGCTTGTGGGTCCTGTGCAGTCTCTTAGCTGTTCCTAGGACTGCGCTCTTCTGGACAGAGATCTCGGATATTGTTCCTGGGAGCTGCTGGAGACACTTGCTTTGGCTGCATCTAGCGCTTCGATTACCACGGGGCCACTGTTACCTTCACCCTCCACATCTTCTTCAGCTCTTCTCTGCGCCCTTTGTACTTCTCCAGTTTCTTGTGATCCTTCTTGCTGATGTTGCTGTCATTCGGTATTGCTACGTCTATCACTACGACTGACTTCCTCTGCTTGTCCACCACTACTATATGGGGTTGGTTAACCACCAACATTTTGTCCTACTGTATCTGGAAGTCCCATGGGATCTTAGCTCGGTCATTCTCGACCATCGTACGGGGTGTCTCCCACTATGCCCTTGAGACTTCCGGTCCATACTCAGCACAGATGTTTCTGTATATTATGCCGGCCACTTGGATATGGCGTACCATGTATGATGTATGTATGATCCACACCGTTCTTGGTGTAGATCAGCCGGTTAGTCTCTGTAACTGTCACGGTAGGTATCGTCCATGGTGCTACATTAGCATCATCAGTAGATCTCACTTCACTTAGTCTTGGTATCTGGCTATGGGGGCTCCAGGTTTCAAGCTTTGGCATGATCGTGTTGACGACGAAGTTTTCTGGGAGAAAATGTGAGTGATGTTTGACAGGTAGAACATGTGATGTGTTAGCATGGACAGCTTTGATCTTTACAGTTTAGAAGAGATGGTGCCAGTTCATTTTCTTTGCTTCAAGAGCTGGTGGAAGCTCCTCTGGAGTTTAGTCTTGTTTGCTCCTGTTTTAGCATTTCAGAGTGTGGGTTCCAGTTGGTGCTGGTGATGATAAAAGTCATTGTCTGTCTGTTGGCATTGTGTCTTCCCCAGTTGGGCTCAGAGAAAACTTATGGCTGCTCTGACTCACTACACCATGCACTGGTACAAATAAGTATTGCTCTACAGTTTGGCTTCTTTTCTGAAAATGAATAAAATAATTCAGAGCCAATTCCAAATATCCAGTGCCCAGAGATCACACTGTGAATATCACACTGTAACACCATTGTTTTTTCATAATCTGTTGATAACATAGCTGTAAACTGTTGCAATTCACAGTGAGTCTATAATAACTACTTTTTGTTGTTTACTGTAGTCCATGTACTCCATATATTTTCCCTCAGACTTAATACTCAGCTGTCTAGCTTAAAGGAGAAAAAGGTAATCATTATAATGATAAAAAAACAAAACAGGATGCAAATAGACTGTCACTAAACAGTCACAGTGTAGAGTCCTCATTATGTTGTTATGGTTATTGAAATCTCCACTTAATGAGAATGACAGAAAAATCTGCAGCTTTACTAAGATCAGCAAAGAGTAGCACAATGAAAGCTTGTACAATCATACTCGTGTGCATTTCTGCAGATTAGCTTGAACGCTTCTAATTTGTTTCTTAGCTCAGTATACAGTAATTAAGCCATTGTGCCGGCTGCTAATCACTGGTGCAAAAACACACCCTTTGACTCCACAATTTTTTTTTATAATCTTGATTAACCAAGTACTTCTTATTTACATAAGCTTGGACCTTTACTGCTGCAGAATGAAACACTTTTTTCCTTGATTGTGCAATTTATCCACACCCCTTGAACCCGGCTACACACTGGACCCATATTGCTGCCGTCCCCGCATGCTGAGAGGTGAGGACAAGTTGTGCTGATTAACACAGCGCGGTGGGTGTGCTGAGCGAGCGGAGAGAAAGTGGGAAGGAGGCATTCAAAGAGAGCGAGAAAGAGGAGCGATAGAGGGGAGCGCTGTGGTGTTCGTGCCTTCCTGCGGATGTGCCTATGCCACCCAAGTGCCAGCCAGATCCACCATCTGCTCATCCCAGGACACAGGCACTCTGTCTGGTTCAACAAACAGCAATGCTCTCTCTCTCTCCTCTCTCTCCTCTCTGTACTCCAAGCCTTCTTCACCTCCCAGCATGACTCTATGAGTAAATTCACAGGATGCAAACCAGCATGTGAGAAAAAATGTGAAGAGAAAGAGAGTGGCCAGGAGGGGTGGGGGGATGACGGTGTAGGGTCAGGGAGCAGTTGTATTAATGAGATGCTTTGTGATCAGGATGTTGCTGGCAATGATAATGATGCGTTTGTTTTTTGGTGTAGTAAGTATATGATGCTTACTTCGTCTTTTCAAGGTAAGGATACGGGATTATAGCTGAAACCAGTTGGACTACATTATTTCTGCTAAAATGGAGGCATTAATTAGCCTTGATAGTAATTAATTACTAGCTCATAATAACCTTAGGTAACTGTGCATATTTTCTATAAGCTAAAGCTTCTAACCTTCTGTGTAGCCCAGGCAACTATACACTGCTTATAGCCTGAGATTTGTCCTTATAAGTGGAGCAGTCCTAAGAGTATGTTTTTCAGACCTGCTCTCACTTACTGCACGTAATTAATTTCCTGGTTGCCCATGTCATGGCTGTGAGCCAGTTTCCCAGACCGAGGCTGAGGGATCGCAGATGGGCCAAGACAACTCACACAGGTGGAAGCCTCTAATAAGCTGCTGAAATGAGATGAGAAAGGTGGAAGGGGTCGTGACTGTGGCGGTGAGGAAGGGATGGACAATGATCTAAGAGAGAAGAAGAGAGGGGAACATTGTTACAGTAACTTTTATCGTGGCTATGCGAATAGTAAACTATTTAATTTCACCATTAACTTCTTTTTATTAATCATAGAGCAATGATTAATTTAAGGCGCTGATTTGTTTGAAAAGACATCTCACTAAATATGTTATCGATTAATGCAGGCCTTAGCTGAGAAGTGAGTATTGTTTTGTTCAGATTTAAGACTTACATTCTGATTTGGTTACATTAGGAAGATTTGGTTTCTATTTATTTCTCTATATTAGTTTTCATTCCATGTAAGCACAATATTCAATATGTGTGAAAGATTACATATCCCTTATTATTTGCCTTCCTATTAGGCATAATGGGCAAAAAATGAAATTCTGTTCTCATAAGCATCGGGCTCTGTGTGAACAGCCTTGTTTAACATGACCTTTACAAATAGCTAATTGTGGTAACTCCATCTCCTTCTCTCAACTCCTTATTGACTTTGAAATGCAGTGTGTTTAGCATCAGTGTTTTGAGTGCTTTACTGCTTTCTAAACAGCTTCTTGACTTTTAAAATCACATAGGGTGAACTGTTAAATCTTCTACTAGGAACTCATTCATGACTGAAGCCTAATTTTAATGATCAAGTCCATCTGGGCTTTCATTTACTCCACCCAAGAAGTAATCAGGTCGGTCATATAAATAACAAGAAAGGATTGTTCTCGCTCTGTGGTTTTTTGATGCTTCTGCCACCTGGGCTATAAATAACTTCAACTAACAATCGCCTTTTGTGAGACTTGATACTCTGATGGCTGTTAAGCCCTAGAGATGTTCAAAACTCATTTAGATATATGATAGAATCAAACCAGCTCATTTTCATATAGAGTTAAAACGAGAAAGCAGTGAAGGTGAGAGTCTGAGGTCACCTATTGCGTACTACTACCAAAATAGGAAGTGGTAAAGTGTATACTGTATATAATGTTGAATAAAAATAGCACAAAAGCACAGAGATGTTTTCACTTGATCTCATTAGTAGCAGTCTGCATAGCAAGCCTATCAATCCTTAGTAACAAACAAAAAAACTTCAGAGTATAAATGTGTAACCTTCATCTCCACTTAGACTTTCTGTGCATTGTGTACATTTTGTCCCTCAGGTTGCCTACTGGGACGTGTTTGAGGGTAAATCTGCCCTCAGACAACTTGAGGCTTCGCAGTCTGGTGCCATCAATGGCATGCATATCTCACAGGATGGCAAATACTTTGTGACAGGTATGGCACATTACTCATTTGCACTTCTTCTTCTTCCATGCTACTCATATATAGATAGCAATTTTATATTTGTCCCTGCTGCCTTGCCCGTTATGCTCCCGTTTAGATCAAAACCTAATTGAATATTTTATGCAAATATAGTTTTCATGTGTTTTATATAAGGAACAGTATTGCACAATAATTAGTGATATTTCCCTAGAGCTTCTGGTTTCTTATGTTGTTCACCTTTTCATACCAGGTGGAGATGATAAGCTGGTGAAAGTGTGGGACTACATGTTAGGTGGAGTAACCCACGTAGGGGTAGGTCATGGTGGCAGTATTACCAGCATGAAAATCTGCTCCAACAGCCGCAACTTAGTCAGTACAAGTGCAGATGGAGCCATTCTTTGCTGGAAGTTCCCTCATGTTCCTTCCTCTTAACTGGAGATTTGGACACGGGAAGAAACACAAACTTTTAGCCATCCAGACATTCTTTTTTGAGTTTTCCAAAAATGTACAAAATGTTACTATTATATTGTTTTAGCAATATGGACTTACATTCTTACCAAAATAAATACATGTAACCTCATGAAGCAACAATTGCTGTATAAGATGTTTTTGCTCACTGATGCATAGTAAATGTAGTGGGGTGGGGTTTTTTTTGCATGGTTTTGTTGATTTTTAAATGGGTAATATTTGTCCATCAATTTAAAAAAAAAAGTGAATTAAAGCATTAATAAATCCTTTCTCTTTTTTTGCTCTTTTGAAATTCTATTAAAAATCAAAATCTTCATTTTGAAAAGTATTCAGAGCCTTTGCAGTGACAGTCATCCTGTTTGATTTTTGAGCCTCGAGATGTGTAGAATGTAATAGCCACACATCGGTTGTTAATCATTTAAAGCTACATGTTCTGGTGTAAACACACATAGAAAGTTCACAATGTCATTGCGAATAGGGCAAGAGGATGAATCGGTTTCTAAATATGGCTTCAATGTCTGTGAAATACAAAAAGTAAAATACACAAAACATCTGAGTGCTAGAGTTTACCAAACTGAGAATACCAAAGTGCGTTGGTCAAGAATGTGACCAAGGATGACGTTCTGGTAGGTGACCGGCCTTCATGGTAGAGGTATTATCCAGAAGCCAGTCGGCTGGTTATTACCATCACTAGAGTGAAGCATGGGGATGGCAGCATCATGGTACTGGGGTGTCCCTCAGGGAGACTGGTCTGGTCTTAAAGAAAACCAGCTTTGACCTGAGAATGGGTGACAGATAACTTTTCAGCACCATAGTGAACTGAAGCATTGAGAAAAGAAAATGCTAAAGTGGATCAACTGCAGCTAAACCATAAACCACTGTTTAAATCTAAGATGTAAAGATGACACATCAAAGGTTTATTCTCTGAGGGGTTATGGTAAAAGAGTGGTGCAATGTACAATTCTAATTCACTACTACTTTCTGCAAAAAAAACCAACATTGTTATATAAACCATCCATCTGTCCAATTTCTACCTCTTATCGAATTCAGGAGGATTGGGGCCTATCCCAACTGTCATGAGACAAGAGGTGGTGTAAACCAGGACAGGTTACCAGTCTGTGGCAGGTCAGCAAAAATAATAAAAAAATTAAATAAAATCCCTGCTCATTAAGCTTGGGCATATTTCCTTGCACTGTCGTTTAGCACAATGATAATGAACAGAGGATTGCTGTAAAACATGGGTCATCTTCATAACACAGACACAGAATGACACGGTTTGCCTCGGAATTTGTTAATTTGTTATGCTCATGTAACATGTGTTCATTTTTCTAACAATGCTCAAGAGCATTGGGAAAATTACGGGAATATTGGATGGAGACCTGACTTTTTCTTTTAATAAATCAGAACATCTGGTCCACCAAATTCAATCTTTAGTACTGGTGAGCTGTGAAATTAAGCTTCAGATGAGAATCTGAATATTGCAAACAAGATGCTGGATTCCCATTGAAAAGCAGAACTGCATGTAATGTATCTGGCAAAAACAATTTTAACATACATTTTACTAACTTTGTCGAGCTTTCATGAGCAGCAGCATTAATGTGCATGCAGACAGTTGCCAGACTTGGCTACACCTGTCTGCAAGTGACGATGTCTTAGGTATTTGATTAGCAGGATGAAGAAAATGTTGACCATGTATGCATGGCAATATGAAGGGTAGATGTCAGTATCTATACTTTGATAACCTTGGTTTTTATACCCTCACTGGCCACTACTAATACAATAGTAGTATCGCCCCTTTTGGATCCCCTTTGCCTTCAGAACCGCCATAACTTAACTCATGCTTAACTTGTTGGAAACATTCCTCAGAGGTTTTGGTCCATATTGACATGATAGGATCACACAATTGCTGTAGATTTGTTAGCTGCAAATCAGTTGTGAGTCTTCTGTTCCACTCCCAAAGCTGCTCTATTACATTGAAACCCTGTAAAATCATTGTTCAAGAAACCAGATTCAGGTAAACTTAGTTTTTATGAAATGGTCCATGTAATAAGCAGGAGAAAATGGGTGGATGGGATGAACATGACATATCACCCAGCTGCCTTCTATTGTCCAAATTTGGTGAACCTGTGTGAACTGTCGCATTGGTTTTCTGCCTGTTTCTTGGCTAATAGGAGTGGCACAGGGTGTGGTCTTCTCTTTCCCATTCTGATGCTCAGTTCGAACCATCACTGGTCATTTTGACCATGTCTGCATTCCTAAATCCACTGGGTTGGTATCATAATTGGTTGATTAGACATGCTATTGGCTTTCACAAACAGGTGTCTGTCAGAGCAAATAGCACAGGTGTACCAGGTCTACCTATGTGGACAGGCTCTTCAGCAGAAATAGCAATTTCTGAATGTGTGTGTGTGAGAAGTGCTTGGATGAATGGGTTGTTTAAAGCACTTTGAATGCTCAAGCAGACTGGAAAATGCTCAATAAGAACTAGTCCATTTACCATTATACTGGAAACTTATTTTTTAGTTGTTCTCTGAGCAGTTTATAAGTAGTCTATAATTTAGTTTGGTATTGTGGATGGTGCTGCTTTCTCTGACACCCTCAGCAGATGTTTTGGCAGGTGATGTTAGAACTGGTCCTACAGGGGGCAGATTCACACTGCTGTACCTGTCACCTATTAAAGACGACAACTTCCTTGTTCAGAGTGAAATAAAGTAGATATGCCTAGTTGAATTGCCTGTCATCCACCCGTTGCGAATGACTTAACCACATACATATTTGTGTTGGTAGCCTACAGTCTAATTCAGGTTAATTAAATTCTTGCCTGTGAGGCGGGCAGTTAAACAGGATCCTTGGCAATTCAATGAGACCCTACAGACAGGAGAAGAGGGAAGAACAGGGGTGGTGAGAGAGAGAGTCAAAGACCGCCAGGCGCACGATCCAGCGCTGAGAGCCATCGACGAGGAAGTATAAATGAACCTGCGATGTGGAAGAAGGAGAGCCGCTCGTCTCTGTAGCTCCTGCAGAGATAGATCGTCACCCGACAAAACGCGCGCACCGAGATGTCGATGGGATAATATCAGCAATAATGTGCCTTATTGGCTTCGCGGCAGTGAGGTTTGTGGAGAGAAGTGAGACGGGGGAGGAGGAGGGGTAGACAGCCTGGCAGACAGGTGCGCGTTGATAGTCTGTTTCATTTTCTCTCGGTCCGTTTAAGTGATAGAGCCATGGATACCCGTAAGGAAAGCAAGGTAAGAAGACAACCCATGAAACCCAAAACGACGAAGCCAAAGGAGAAGAAATACAAATCTGGTAGGTTTACTAGACGGAAATCGCTTCGATCTTTTGGGAATTTCATGGGAAGGATCCTTAAAACTTTGGGCACTTTAGCGCACTTTGGCGACGCGGAACAGCAGGACGCAGAAGACGACGACGGCGGTTTCGGGCAAAGCGCGTCGGGTGGTTTTAAAGATAACTGTTCGCAGATCTCCAGGGAAGGAACCGTAAAGAAGAGCTCCACGGTTTCGTCCATTCACGGCTCGGTGAAAGACAGGCTGTCGTGGTGCTACGGCGACAAGACCCCGGGAGTGCTGGGACTGAAGAACCACGGCAACACCTGTTTCATGAACGCCGTGGTTCAGTGCCTCAGCAACACGGACCTGCTCGCCGAATACCTCGGGTTGGAGCAGTATAAGTCGGATATTTGCCTCCAGAGGGTTAACGGGGAGGTGAGAGGAGCGGAGTCGCAGACCGCCAGGGGAGAGGTGACAGAGCAGCTGGCGTCGCTGGTTCGAGCGCTTTGGACACTGGAGTACACGCCGCAGCTGTCTGTGGAGTTCAAGGTAAGGATGGAGACGATTCACCTGAACTGAACAAGCTTAGGCTTCCCCCATTGAGGAGAGCTGGCGTGATTTTTCTGTTTTCTATAAAGAGAGTTGTTCTCAAACAGGTACTCCGGTGTCAACTAGAAACAAATACTCTCCACCCGGTGGGCATGTTATTCATCTTGATTGGTTAAACTAATTGCAAGTGGCCCCGAAACCCAAAAGTCTGCTGCTAACTGTGCCAGTGTTGTTGCTGCTATTTGATTAACTGCTCACTGGCAGAGAGAGTGCTCAAACTCAAGCACAATGAAACCACAATTACAGGACCTTAGGGCGTTTTAAATCATATTAATACACTTAACTAGAAGCCACATAGTTTTCTCCTATTGCACTGACAGTGTTTGTGGGCCAAATCAGTGCCGATTGATCGTGCTGCACTCAGCTGAGGGAGACAAGGTACAGAGATATAACACACTGAAAGCTAGAAGAGGATCAGCAGGGGCCATGATTACTCACTCTCGTGAAGTTTGTGCCACAGGCTCCTCTGGTAGGTCACCTCGGCCATGAAAAAAAAAGAGATCATATTTATAAGCTACACTTTTTATTCACATTCATCTCTTACTTTCTTCACATTTAGTGCCACAAGCTGCATGTCATACCAAAGTTGCCTCCCAAAAAGCGATCGCCTGTCAAAAAGTTTAAAAATACTTCTTAAAACTTTTTAGAAGTTGCCAAAAAATGTCTGGATTGATTATAATAAAGAACACAGAGTCATAAAGATACTTACACAACAAACTCTTTGTAAATTATGTTGACTACAGTCCAGTCCATTTATTAATATAAGCTAAAGACATGAAAAAAAAATCATGAGCACAATTAAGAAACGAGGGTAAATATTTGGATAAAAATTTAAAGGTGTGAGCTTGAATATGGTCAGAGGTCAGTGGTAAACCTTTCTGTCCCAGGCAGTAATAATAAAACAACCTCAAGACCTCATGGTTTCGACATTTTATGATATTGTTTGTTGAAGTAGTTGCAGTTCGGTAACCATGTGGTTACTGATTACACGTAGGCTGTGTTATCTCTGCTTGGCTTACCTGTTCCTACACTTCAGGTGGTTTGTCTGCATTCCCAGAGTTGTGAGAGAAGACACGCGGTCTTGACTCACAAACACAAAGTGTTCAATGCAGAGGATGGTTCATTAGGGGCTGCTTCATAACTGAAGCTTTACCTCTTCAATTTAAGGATGTTCAAAACAACAAGTGATCAAACACTTACACACAAGAGGCTTCTTGCTCCTGTTACTCATTGCAGTTGTAACTGGGAGCTGTAGAGGCTTAGACTTCTCTCAGGAGTGGTTGGATGGTAGCCAATCAGCGGGATTACTTAGAAAAAAAAACCAAAAACAAAAAACTGCTCTGATATATCAGTAGCACAGGGAAACTATGAGTGATTAGGTATGTAATACACAGACACATACAGACGCACACACATATGTGATCACACAGGCACACATTACTATTACTATTCCTAATTATTTTATTTAATCCTTTATTATTATTATTATTATTATTATTATTATTAGCAGTAATTTAAGTCACATGTATTATTCATTTCTAATTGGTTTAATGCTGCTCTTGTTTTAATGAATTGTTTTATATCTTTTATATCTATATATTTTATCATTGTTTTAATCATGTGCATTATTTTTGTGGTGTTTTAATCACAATGCTTAACGATTGTGTTTCATATTTTAGCTTTACGCTAATTTCTGCCTGCAGTCTCTGTGGTTGCTCACATCTAATGCTGCTCATTGCACTTCCACCTTGAATTAAATCTGCTTTATAAGCAATGTTCTACTAGCTAACTTGGGTGTGAGCATGCTGAAGCTGTGAGAAAAGGTCATGATTCAAGTAGAAGAAAAACTTGATGGTGTTTCAGTCCAAGAAATATAAAGGGTAGCTGGTTATGATATTATTACTGAAGAGCGTCTGCACGAACGGGAGATCAACTCCTGCTTTGGGAAACTAATGTAGCCTGAGTCTTTTAAAACAGTCAAAAGTCTGATACGTGAAGATAGTATGCGCAACATCATAAAGATCATTTGGATCTAGATAACAGGCCTTGCATAAAGAAATTCGTACAGTAAACACTTAATATATTGATCTCTATTGAACTGACTCTTTATGGAGTTTACGTGCTCCCTCTGATACTACAGCTTCCACACAGTCTAAAGACTTGTTAGGTTAATTGTTGTAGATTGTAGGTGTAGATGAGAAAACACATGGTTGTGTACTCTGTGTGTTAGCCTTCCCACATGGAAAAGATATATAAAAATCTTATAAAGTTTGTATCTGTCTTGTGTGAAACTTGTATGAAAAGCATACAAGAGTGAAAACAGATATAAGATCCCTTGAAAAATTCACGAGTAAATCATATAAGCCTTATATGATTCACTATATGAAGTAGGCCACATCTGATGCAAGTCTTTTATAAGTTTTTTCTATTTCTTTTCCATATATGGTTGTGTTGTGGGTTGTGTTGTGGGTTGTGTTGGACAGTCTAGGATGTAAGACGAGTGGAATAGACCCCAGGTTGGGTAAGCGGGAAGAAAATAGAAGGATGCTACAGTGTGCACAGCATGATGATTAGATCCTCATATGAATATTAACTGTTAATGTCAGAATGTACTTTGAAAGTGTTTTTCTGTAATTACTCTCATGGTTGCCTGTAATAAAAAAAAAGGAAAACAAATCTTTCACACACATTTCCTTTCCTTGGGCCATTGCCTTGACACAATGATTTGTACGGGTCCGCCTATCCCGGAGTGAAGCAGGAGAGAGGATGTTTACTGTAGCGAGTGCATTTGGCCTGGAAAAGAGGATCCCCCCTGCTGCGATGCCTCCAGTGGTGTGCACTCAGAGGGTGAGCGAATGAGGGAGGTAGAGACACTGCAGCCAAACTAAAGTAACGTCCTTGTGATCCTCACAAGACCCCTTCGTCTGTAATTAGAGAAAGGAACAGACAGCCTTGACATGTGCCGGTTATTGACAAATTTGCTCGCATTTAAAGAGAGTCACTGGCTTGTAATGAAGTGGGTTAAAAAAGGAAATTTATATCCGAGATAAAGGCTATCGCAATGCTTTTTATTACTCTACTTTGTTTGAGATCGGCTTTAATGAATGAGCGGAAATTAGAAGTCACAGAGACTCAGCTCAGAATACACCAGAATAACGTCAGGCTTTTAGAAAAATAGTTAAGTCAGTGATTACATGTCAGGTCTATCACCTTGAAGAATTATGCAGAGCTGTGACACAAGACGTTTTTCGATAATGAGTTAAACTTAAAGTGGCTGCTATCATCCACCACACGCTGAGAATTATCACAAAATCTCAGCACATGAAGTGCTTGATCTGAATCAGAGGCAGATTCAGATCAAGTCTGTCAGAATGTGTGGAAGTGTCTGATAAGCTGATGGAGGGCAGGTATAGCTACCAGACTGGCAACACCTCATACAAAGGTTTCCGTTGACATTCTAGGTCAATTTACATTCTATATGTAGCAAATGGGCCTCATCCAAGCATGCAATCCAAAGAAGTGATAGCATATCAAGTGAAATCGGGGCTACTTTTCAAAAATCTGAATACAGACGTGCTTTGAAATTTCTGCTTCCCCATTGGTGAGCCTTGGCCATTAAACTTCAACACCACTGTTGTTCGATATGCTCGTTATATGTTCACAGAATTCCTTCAGAGCTTATTTAATGTAGCCCACCTGCTCATAATATTCTCATAATAACCACATGTAAATTATCCAATGTGCCCCCAAACGCACGCTTGCTTATAAATTACACTAATCAGCCTAATGGAAGAGCTTTAGCTAATGGTTAGCATTGCCAGCGTTGCCATTACTGCTTCACAGCACATTTGATCATCAGATCTCATTTTATTGGTTGGGCCAAAAGTTGTCTACATCAGTTTAACTTGATGACAGAGCAAGCTCTCTCTTTTTTCAGCTTTATACTCCCAACCTGAACAATTAACAGTGCTATAACTACTTTTAACAGATGCTGAAAGGATCATTATCTTTTTTTTTTTTAAACACTTGACAGGATCCAGCTCTGTGGGGCCGGGGGAGCTTAGTCTGGAAGACTGAGCCTGGTGTTTTAAGTGGTTTTGTTTGTTTTGGGGAGAACAGGTCTGTGACAGTAAAGCACACCAGCAAGACTGATGGTTTGTTTGCCTTGTCTTATTTCTGCTTCGGGGACCAGTCTGATTCTCGCTTTCAGTGCTGAAGAGCTATACATTGTGCACACAGCGGGGGGGACGTACACCACCTGGACTCCCTGCGCTGAGCAGCACAGAAATGCCACGATGGCGCATCATCCCAGTTTGATGAGCAGCATTGTTTTTTTCCCAGCAAAACAGATGGGCTTTACTTTTAGATTCAAGTGGGATAAACAGGATGATTATAAAATACTTTATTGTGCTGTAATAATCTTTATATTTTACACCTGGCTACAGATACGCTCTTTAGTACCTGTCTTAGCTGTTGAAGGGAAATTTAAAAAAAGAAGCTTCAAACACTTCATCTCACACAACAGTGGAGTTAGACTTTTTAAAAGTACGACAACAAAGCCGCCATATGCTGTTAGAAAGCAGCATGCATTCCCACGACTCAGTGAGTCGTATTGTATTATATTGTACCTGCAATATAATGTACCCGCTGTGGCAACAGACAATAAAGAAATGCAAGGAGGAGTCTGTGTCAGTATGACACCTTTTCCCACCAGGTTTATTATCCCTGTCATGATTTATATATTGAAACCGAATGACATAAGACGTGGAAAAGCATCAATACTTACTGTACTGGGGTGTGACAGTGCGATAGCCAAATCATAGAAGGGAGCCTGCTTTACCTGAGTCATGGAAAGCACAGACACATGTAAAGCACACTTTCAAAAGGGTATTTGAATTGCAGTTTCCTGCTTTTCTATCAGCTTCAATTTACAGCCTGATCACTGTTATTTCAGTAAAAGTTCGCAAGTTAAGTTTCACTTATTCCTCAATGTGTGTAACTTAAATCATTTGGGTTGATCTGATTTGTTAACTTAAGAAGTCTAAATGCAGTTTTTCACTTTGAAAAACTGCACAGACACTAAATCACTCAGAAATGATTATTTTCATCACATATCTTCCCCTTTCTTGTTCTTCACTGATATCTCATGCTGGGGGTAGCTGTAGAAATGCAGGCTTTGTTCGTTTTTGACTCGCATTAACCTTTATTGGATGATTACAAACATATTCTAACAGAGAAATTGAAACTGGAACGAAGAGACAGGGAGGGACAGGTGCTAAGATGCTAAGAGAGAGACTCATTTGTCTGCTCGTGTTTACGGGTTAGCTGGGCTGACTGGAGCCCAGCTGTTGCTGATTAGTGGAGGGAATGTTTCTTATATGATAGAGAGAAAAGAGAAAAAAGATAATAGAAAGAACGGGCAAAGAAAAGAGGACAGAGAACTTGTGCGTGTTTGTGTGATAGATGAAACAGAATGATGGGAAGGAGAGCGAGCAGTATAGAGTGATAACTGCCCTGCTTCTGTTCCAACAGCAAAGGTGATCTGACAACACGAACCAGCTGAAAAATGAAACAGCAAATGGACCAGTCAGTAGTGAGAGATTCCCCCCCCCGTTCCAGCTACACCTGTTGTTGGGGAAGATAGGTGTATGCAGGAAAACAAAAGCATGTGCAGTTCCTCTCACGGTTCCACCTTGCAATGGTTTGTCAGTATCACTCTCTGACCGTCACTAAGGAATCCAATCAAGCCTGTTTGTCAAGCTGGATCATGATGGGGTGAGGTGGTGTAAATGTTTTTTTTTCTTTTAGGGAGAGGGGAGGGTCATTTGTTTGATGTATGTTTATAGTAAATTCCTTCCCCGCCAGCACTCTAATCTGTCGTTTACACAGCAGGAGGATGGATGTGCGATGGGGGTAATGGTGTGAGGTGAAGGAAAGGTTGCAAGATACAAAACCGAAACAGACGTCTGAGTGTGGAGTGCAGCCCTGTCTCTGCTGACCGCAGGAGGTCATGACCCCTGCTGTGCAGACTGCACAGGTTTATGGCTGTCTTTTGTCATTCTGCTATCTTTTTCCAGTGCTTTTAAATTCTTTGGTGTTTTCTTTTTTTGTTTTTTGGGGAGTGAAAAACCCCGACAGTCCTAGACTCTATAGCTTTATTCCTCTGCTATATAAACAGCCAAGACTTTCTTTCAAGCAGAGTATTGGCTTTTGGTGGACTGCAGAATAACAATTGGAGCATCCAGGGGAAATTCAGCTTTTGCGAATGTATTTTTGAAAACTTTCAACTTCCTATACTGTAAAAAAGTTTATATCTCTCTGTTTAAATCTGTTGATGATCCAACAGCACATTTAATTCATGCTCTTCAATAACAAAAGAGGATTAAACTCATTGAGAGAAACTAATCATGCTTCAAGCTATAAAGAGAACTGCTCCCTGTGCCCTCTGCACTGAGTGGCGCTCAGTCGTATGTGGATGGAGAAGATTCTTCTAGACTGATCAATAGTTCTTTCAGTAAGGTCCCTAAAGCAGGCCCTTCCACCCACCGCTCTCCTCTCCTGCACTACTTCTGATGTGTTTACTCTACAAACACTTACGATACTTCTTTAGCTGTGGATGGGTCAGATCTGAGCACTGCTGGTGTTTACAGAGGAACTTGACTTTTCAACCTACCTGCTATTCTTTTCTTTTCACCTCCACCTTGCCTCAGTTTAAACAATGCCCTTTCTTTCATTTCCCTCTTTACAAGAAATCAAATACAAGAACTGCTGCTTTCGAATACAACTTCGCCTCTTTTGTGACTCACGCGTGCACACAAAGAGAAAAATGAGCGTGAGACAACAGTGCAGGCGAGGCCAGTGCACTTCCATTGCACTCAAGTCCTAACCCCTTGATTTCCACCAGCTTTCAGTGCCCAGACTGAGTCTCGTTATTGTAACCTTGGAAACTCTCCTTCCCTCTCTCGTCCTTTGCATTTTCTCCTCTCTCATTTCGCTGATAGCTTTGACAAACTGTGCTGCCTGTGTTTTTCACTTTTCCTTTCTGGGCCTTCCACAACTGTGCTGTCCTTTTGATAAAGAGACAGAAGAAGAACACTAACTGGTCTGTTGAAACTTCGCCAGCATCCTTCCCTTACTCCACCGATCCTTTTCTCCATCTGTCCCACATCCCTCCATCCCCTGTCAGTGCTTTCTCATAGTGATGAAGCTCATTAGCGGGCTGTCTCTGTCAGATAGAATGGGGGGGAGGCAGGGGGCTCCCTCCTGTGTTTATATTTAGATACTGGGATACTGCAGGTATGATGTGGTGATTTTTAATGAGGTGCAGAGCAGAGCCTGGATGCTGTCAGTCACACATAGAGAAAGAGTGACTGAGAGAAAGCAAAGTAGCCACCTGGTGTAGTGGTAATCAGTTTTGTCTGTCATTTTCTGTTCCACTCATAAATTTACTACTCCTTCCTCATAACTGAATTGCAAAGACTGGACTTTTGTTTTTTCCCCCCCAAGAAACACCTGCGATGTTGTGGATACAGTTTGTGTGAGTCTCCTTTTGAAATGCAGTGCATATAAATGTGTGAAGTTCATGAATAGCATGAAAAAAGGTGGCGCTACAGCTAACCAGCACTCCAGCTTTTAGCAAACAGCTAACCATTAAAACTCCTCATCTTACTTAAATGCTACTACAAAAAGCTAAAGACTTTCAGCTTGGATTCACTCTTCTTCCCCGCTCAAGTTACATCTATTTACTCATCAATTAAGGTCTGAAAGAAACCCATCTGCTTAGAGTCAAGGGGAATGGAGAAATACCTGTCTGGCATCAAATGGACCTCTTTGCACCAGCTGCTAGAGAAGATGAGCCCGTTGGGAATGGCACGATCTGATATCCTCGTGTTGGTCACATTTATGTGACGTGATACTTTTGCGACTTCGGAAAAAAATGCTGTAAATAAAATCTACTTAACTTGCGAGAAACCGCCTCTGTCCGCCGATCCAGCAATTTGAATTCTTTGCATTTCAGATACTGCTCTTTAATAAACAATAAGCATTGTACATATTGTCCTTGCAACATTGGAATTTCATAAATGAATGAATGGCTTGGCTTGCAAAGGTATTACGTCACAACAAGCGATTGGTCACTTGCAATGTTGAACCTGGAACAACATTTATTGTGATGATGTGGGAACAACACCAACACGAGGATATCAGATGGGTGCTGCTGTTGGCACGGGAAGATACTGCTGGAATTGGGAGACAGTTGGGAGTTGAGTCTAATACAAGAGTCTGATCTAATTGCTTAGAGTTTGCATTCTGGGGTGTTATATGACACTGAGAACAGATGCCACCTTCATCTCTCTATACACACAATGTGTCCTTTGGTGTTGGTGTCTTGACACACTAGCCAAGGCAATCCATTTGTGGCACTGACATGCCATGAATTCCAAGTTAGAAGTCTGAAGAAGTGGCATTGGCAGAAGTCACAGTGTTGCCTAAGATCACTCGAGTGAAACCAGAAAGTATTACAGGCTTTGACAATGACGCTCATCAAACCACCATGCATGATTACGTCACCTGATAAAAACTGCATCAAATATGCAGAGCAAAGATGTGACGATAAAGTTAAAGAAGTTTTATTTTTCACAAACATGAAGGAATATTAGGAGTACATTTGAATGAGTGGAACTTTGTTCTTTGCTTACAAGAATTTATGTTTCTCTGTCTGTAAGATGCTGGCATTAAAAAATAGTTTTGGCCTTCGTAGTAGTTTATGATGCCTTTACTTATGTCTGTGTCTGTGAGTGAAATGTGGATCAAACAGTGCAGAATATTCCACGTATTTATCTTCAGAAACTCCTGAGCTGCTTTCAGAGTGTGAGATGAGAGATGAATGATGAGCCCTCTGCACTTCTGAATTCATTAGACCCGATTCTGCTGTCTGTGACCCAGTACCACTAAAAGCCATGTATGCCCATGCCATTATACTCCCTCTTCTGCCTTTTATACCATGTTTTTTGTTTATTACGTTCGGGAGCATGAGACATACCAAGCCTTTTTCCACCCTATTTTCATCCTGGCTTTCTGATAAGGGTTCTTTGGCTTTATATGCCCAAACAATGCTGTTCAAGGACTTGTCTGGCTTTTGAAGATATTTTTTTTGGCAATAATACATGGATAATAAAAGGAATAAAAGGCTGTCATCCCTGTATTGTACTGTTTAGTTCCAGGAAATCTCATTAAGTTTGACAATGCTTACTTAGTTTATAAAGTTCTAAAAACAATGGCTTTTATATTCTAGACAAAGGTTGGGTTGTACTACAGAGGAAAACATCTTTTTTTAATGTCTTACGGATGTTTTAGTATGACTTATCTGATCATGACAGACGGAAAAGCATTGCTGTTTTGCTGTCTCCCTCCTGAGTGTTCCAAACCAAAACTAATTTATAAATGCAAAAGTCAAAGTTTGTTAGAAATCACCTGGAAAGACAGATTAATTGTGATGTTTCTCCATCCCACAGAGCATTGTGGCCAAATATGCATCTCAGTTTCGTGGAAACTCTCAGCATGATGCCCTCGAGTTCCTCCTCTGGCTTTTAGATAGAGTTCATGAAGATGCCAATTCCAGCCCTGACAACAACAACAGCAGCACCCAGACCAAAGCCAATGCCAAGGTAAGTCTGCGTCACCGGTTTTTACTGATCCGCCTTGTCTGGTTTGAAATCACTGTTTGTTATTCAGGCCAGTTACTTCACTGTTAAAAAATAGAGTAAAAATTTTAAATACTTCAGAAACAGAAGTTTTAGTAAAATAATAACATAATCTCCTCTTGGGTCTTGGCCACTGTTTTCATTTTGTTAGTACCTTGGATCTCTTTGTGTAAAAAATGTATAAATTCAATACTAGTTATATTCAGTTATATTCATCACATTCAACTCCTTAGTTTTTACCATTACAGCCTTGATAAATTGAATAAATACATATCTGCAATGTTACGTGGTATTATAAATTATTAATATGCAAACCTGTATTTGTTTCTGAGTTTATTTAGTATTTGAGTTTTATTCAGATTTTTTTCCCAATGCTTCAAGTAACAAACAGCAGATTTTTGTATCCACTGAGCACTTGTAAAGTTCTTCAATTAAAAGAACATTTAAAGCCAATAACCACAAAAATATAGGATTAAACTGGCTCCAAGATCAGATACCTTCCTTTGGGCTGGAGCTTTATTAAAGCCAACGATCACCAACTTTCTGCTTAAGCTGGTTACCATAGCCCCAGTCACAGGTATGCTTTGCTGACTCTTGCAAGTTTGGAGTAGTGGGACAGCGCTGGATCTATTTTCATTGCTCACTCAAGTTGTTAAGATTTCTCAGACACCCCATTTCTCTGATCATTTCCAATTTTATTTTAAAAATTTGATATGACTGTTATGAGCTGTGATCAGCTTTAGTCCAAAGCTGAATCTTGGTCTCATTCGATTTCTTTTTAAACACACACAAAAGTGACAACTTTCTACAAATATACTTACACCTGACACTTCCAGGTTGCACTAAAATCCATCAAATTTGTTTTAACAGTGTGATCAAATTTAAATTGCAGAAGTGAATTTCACGAAAAACCCAAACAAACAAACAAACAAACAAACAAACAAAGCACTGTTAAATTATGCCAGTAAATGTATTTTGGGATGCAGTCTTGTGTTAATGTGGCAGTCTTAATCATGGTTTTCATTTTATTTAAGGAACATGGGTAAGAAAAGAAATATTTCTGGGGGAAATTTGTCTCTTCACCACAGACCTTAAATCTTCTCTGCTCCAAGTGGAGCTGAATCTGTGAAGGGTCAGAACGGTTTTGTTCTTTCAGCTGCAGTTGGTCTGAAATGAATCTTTGTGTGCAGTGACTGTTTTCTGAAGCTGCTGAAGTGGCAGTCATTCATTCCCACACTCTCCGTGTCCTTGTCTCTGTCTCTGATGTGGGATGCTCACCTTGCTACCGTGCATGTGGAGAATTAGAACTATCACACCAGAACTAGGTGTGATATGGTTAAAGGGAACAAATGGTAGACATGTCACATTTTATGGCAACTATAGTTTCTACTGCTACATTTTTTCTCGAGTCCCACTATTTTTTTTAAAAGATTATTGTTGACTGATACAAAATTAACTTAATGTTAAATGTTAAAGCAGTTTGAATTTAGGTGGTTTTATTTTCTGGCTGTTTAAAAGAAAATGAGGATATTTTTGAAAGAGTTTTGGCTGCTTTAGGCTAAAAACTGGTGTTAGGGTTTAGTTGGCATGGTTAATAATAGGAAAACGGGCTAGAAAATGCATCATGTCCATGAATGTCTTTACAAATATTTGTGTATTTTATGACACTGAATACTAAATGTGAAAACCTGCTGTGATCAGCACCCACTCTGACATCCCTCTTGTGTTTAATCACGTATGCTAAGTATCATCCTGTTTCTTCAGTTCATCTGGAGTTTGCCAACCATGCGGCCTCCGCTACAGGCCGCCAGCTGAGGACTTGGTAGTAAATGAATACTGTTACAAGCTTAACTGTTGCTGCACTGCCACCCAATGTCCAGCTCCCCCACTCTGACACCAGTGCTAATAGCGGCTGTCCTTTATGCAACATAAACAGCTTAGGACTGTAGCTCTCATTAGGCTGCCAGTGAATCATGGTATGATAAAGCCGCTTTCCTCCACTGTGGCAGTGAGGCAGAGATGAGGAAAATAACTGGCTTTTTTCACACGAGCCAGGAATTTCGATTTATTTTATTTTTACTTTACAAATGAAATACTCTTTCATTTTTCTACAAACTGATTTCATTCATGCAGCACTGTTGTAATTCAAAAACCTTATATGCATGTATGGTTTTACAATATTTGATTAAGTGGAGATTGTTTGGAAGAACTGAACATTTATTAAGATACAAAATTCAGTTAAGCTATTTGGCGATTAGACTCCTATGACTCATCATAGCAGACTGGAATCCAAGCAGTGACAGGAATTAAAACAGGACTTCCTGGAGTCTAGACACTGGTCCTGGTGAAGATGAAGAGAGATGTTTGGGTGGCACTCTGAGGGTCCAGGGTGAGGCAGAGATGGGTATGAGGTGGGTTGCATGAGAGTCTGAAAGGTAGAATGACAGAAGAGGACTGGGATTTTAAAGCACACAGCATGGAGGCTGATTGGCTCAGAGAAGGCTGGAAAGGAGATGATTAGACTACATAAATGATGATCAGTACTGAGTTTTGGAAAGTGGAAGGGATATAAAGGCAACCCATGAAAGCAGTCAGAAGAATGATTATATATCTCGCTTATTGAACAGAAGCATAAGCTTATTTAGTGATGAAATCTATGTTTGACAGTTGGATTAAAAATACATAAAAAATATTCAGTGAAGACACTCTTCAACTGCCCAGACTGTGGTTTTGTTTTCTTCTTTCATTCCATTATACTCAACTGCAAAGTAGCCTTTAATCAGATAGCAATCGGCTCTTACACACACTCCCCATCTTAGCTGTTTTAAACCTGTGGCTAATCTGTTTTTATCTCCTACTTACAGATTGGTTGAGACTTGAGTTTAGAAAACTAAGTTAAATAACAACAAAATCCATGGTGTGAAATTCACAACAATCCTTCCTGTGCATAACCTCATAGTAAGTGTTGTTCCACTTCCTTGTGTGGGTCCAGTCACACTGAATAGTCACATAACAAACATTTGATATCAATCAAAATGCTCATTCACAACTAAGGCCGCTTTTGTGCATCCACATTTTATTTTAGTTTAAATACTTAAGATTTTTAAGGTCCATGATCTTGCAGCTGATCTTTCAACTGATTGGTCAATCAGCTAATCATTTTAACTCTGGTTTATTTCCATCCTGTATTGCACAATACCTTTTTTTTTACTGGATATATACCATTTGTCAAACTTGCTGTCCCTCAGGTTGTTTAATGTATCAGAGGCCTGTTTGGTTAAGCTTACTTTAACAACAGCACGCATACTTAATATTTATTTTACCTCCTCTTGAGAGCAGTTCTTTACATTACAGGAGCTACACCCTCTACAAGCTGTACCTGCCTCTTTAATGAATTTTTTTGACAACCTTGTGATGTTCCACATTTTTCCTGTCTCGTCTTTATTCTTGTCATCATCTGTCCTCTAGAGATGTGTTGAAGTGTTCAGGGGGAAAAAATGATTTCCTCTTAAAACATGAATATACTCAAGTTTGTTTTTCACCTATTGCTTTGCTGAAGGCCTTACACCGATTATCAGGAAAACACAAAGATGTTGTATTATGTACTGGATGCAAGATGTGAAACACTGTTTCGCTCATATTTTCAAGGTTTGCGATAGTTTTTGGGAAAAAACTGTGAAAACCATCGATTTCTTTATATTTTGCTGCGGAAATGGAAAATATGTCCGGTGAGTTAAAACATGCAGAAATACAGTATTCAGGGCAAATACAGAGTTTGCACAGTTCTGATGAGTTTAAATGTTCTTCATCACAGTCTGGACTCAATGCATTGTTGCTAATTTCACTTTAAAAACATTAGAATAAGGTTTGATTGGAATCAAAATATAAAACACTCAAAGATGGCTCTAGAGTTTTCCACAATATTGGATGCCTGCATGTCCACAGTCAAAATATCGCCTGAGGTTTGTTAGTGACATATTCTATGAACTGCAAATCTGTTTAATTGAATGTTCACACAGTATGGGGATAACTGTATATTTATTCATTGATTTCAGGCCTGTGTCTTTGGAGCTGCTGTGATGTCCTTGCTCTATGCTGTCTATCTTATTTTACACATTCTAGTATAGGTTTTAGATCCCCTGAGAGCCTGGTCACAATAAGCAGTTTACTGAATAGATGAATGGGTTATTGATTTATGAGACCTCCCGCTAGAGACAGCTGGTCTTTCTCAGTCTGTTTGAACAGACTCACATATACAGCGTGGCAAAACCAAGGTAAAAAGGTTAGAGCAGAAAAGTACAATACAAGTTTCAGCCCTTAAAGTTAAATAAAAGAAGTTAAAGTATTCTGACGCAGTATTGTAAAAACCAAGCTGGTTTCATAAAGCTAGAGTTTACTCCAAAAGCTATTGTTTTTTTGTTTGCTTAATATAATGGTAATGTGATATGGAGTATAAGCTTACACACAATGCAGTGCATTATATCGATAACCTTACAAATAATGGACTTGCTGTAGTGTGTAGAAGGGTCAAATGGCTTCAGAGACTTTGTTTCTGGAGCTCACCTGCTGTATAAGCGGTGTGACCAGTCCAGCAACTCTGCTCAAGTAGCATTACGTAAACATTACTGTGAACACACTGGAATGCAGCTCAGTAATGTTAATCCACCCTTCAATGGGACCTCACTAAACTTGCTTGGTTTCCTTCTCACTTCACTGGCTCCACATCAACAGCATTCCTTACCAGCTACCAGAAGACCAAAGTGAAGACGTGGTTATGTGCAGTCAAACAGTTGCTACTTGAGTATATAAAAAGAAAATCAAGAAGTGAAAAGATAAGATTAGTATAGTCTCCACTGACTCTTACACTGGCAGCCGTTGTCTTCCAGCAAGTGTTAGGAAAGCTAGAGAAACGGCTTTAGCTACAAGTGTGGGCTATTTTTATTGACTCGCTGGTTGCCACTGAACATTGCTACCACTGCCTCAAAGCCATGACAGATTACATGATATTAGTGGCCTCATAAGTTGTGAATTGCAATGTTCCTTCTGCCTTCAGCAGCTCTAAATATATGGCGATTTTCTAGATTGTTGCAATACATCTGGTGAGAAAAACCAACAAACTAACAAACACTTCATATCAGGGACTAGTCTAAACTTCCCACTTGCTGAGTGCACACATAGAGCGGCGTTGCAGTTTTACCTCCGGCCTTTCCACGCATGGGATTTAGAGCAAGTGCGTTTAAAAACTCATCTGTCACAACCTATGGACAGAAGTGTGATAGAAGGTTTGCCAGTTCAACCCTGGTGCCAAAGCGCTGTCTATGCATTATTCAATTTTAAATGCCGATAGTGGTCGGCCTTTCTGCCCCAGGGGGTTGACTGTGGAGTGAGGAAGAGTAAAATCTCCCGGCCTCAGAGCAGAGTTTGAAATCGGGTCAGTGGTTGTGGTAAAGCGAGCAAGCTCTTTTATCAACAGGAACAGAAATAGTGAGTTTGATAGCTCTCCATGAGTTTTTGGCTCTAGATCTCCGGAGGGGTGGAGAGCAAATGTCAGTGAATGAATTAGTTGACAGGTAGGGCGATAGGGGGAGGTTGAGGCATCCTTGATCTGGTGTCTTCTTCAATGGTGTCAGTTATCAGGACATCGACACTCTTAGATCGCATCTGTCTCCTGCGCCTGTCAAAAATGCAAGTGTCTCTGTCTCTCACTATGGGAGACAGAGACGTGTTTCACGCTAATAAAAATGGAAATCTGAAAGAAGGGAGATATATTTGTTTGAGAAGCTGCACTTTGCTGTATAGTGATGGCTCAAAATAAAGCAGAAAATGCTCCAAGTTAACCGTGGAACTGTTCAAACAAGTCAACGCTGCTACAGAATGCTAATAATATGATGTTGACAAGAAAAATGCAAATGTTGAACATAAAAAAATCTAGTTGAAAATACTACTGTTGAGCGTCAAGGAGCTGCTAATATTTCATATCTCACATTGTAAATAGGAGCCTTTATGAAATTTTAAAAGCAGCTTTCAAGTCTCATAAAACTTAGAATCTTCCAAACCTTTTTCACTACAAACTAATCTCTCAGTAATATTAGTATCTGAGTGCCAAAGGAACGCCTGATATGGTTTTGTGACTTCAAAAACATGATTGATCATATGTCGAGAATTTACCATCTAATTATGACAAATGTTCATTAAATATTAAAAAGAATAATTGAGGATTTTATGCCTGTAACATTAATGCGTTCTGCCAAGATGCTACTCATTATTAAACAAGTCAGGATTATATTTTACATGTAGCCAGCTGCTGAACTGGTGACTTTCATATTCCCACCTTGAAATTGTGTTGATTGATTCAAACTGACCAAAAGTGATACCCCAGGGTTGTAATTCCTGTTGCCTTTTGGGATAGTTGTTGCTTATGAGACCAAGCTGGATTGAATCACTTTTTGTAATTGGGGTGTTAATAGTGTGCATGAAAAATCATAGCATAGGTGGTATATTAGGATTCTCATCTTAAGTCTTGAGATCCAGAAAGTTTTTGACATTTCCACCTGACATCGACCATGAAACGTGTCACTTTTGCGTCGGCTACCTGCAAGGTTGCACTGTTAAAAGTTCTAGTTGTTACTTACTCATTGTTTGGTGTGTAGTTTAGTGCATTTGCTCAGTCAAAACATCTTGCTTGTTGATGAGAACGGTCTTTAGGTGTGACTGTTGTAAGTCTGTTGTAGGTTAGATGTTATAGATGCATCTTCAGCTTTTAATGATAACAAGTTAATAAACTGACCAATCAAAACGTGTTTTCTTGTTATGTGATGCTAGGAAAGGACAGATTTAATCTTAACAGCACCATCAATGAGACATTTTAATAATTAAATGTGAACCTGAAACCGTTCGTTGACATTTGTTTGTTAAGGTGGCCTCCGTAATTCTCTGTACCAGTTGAGTGCACAAGCTGTGTTTCTTGGCAGCATCATGGATCAGTTCACAGAAATTCTCAAACTAGCCATGAACAGGCAGAAAAAGCAGCATACTCTTTCATGGGTAGACAGTCAGCCTTCACAACAAAACAAAAAGATATGGATGCAGTAGATGTTCAATTTCACTCACAAAACCCCATGTTTGTCCCTAATCAGAATGATTTCCTATTAAAATGTTACACAATCTCTTGTATTTAACAATAACTGATGGAGAGAAAGGATGACCATCAGACAGGTTCTTCTGTTGTGAAACCTTGACCCCCTCCCTCTTTACTGCCCAGCTTGCTTCTCCCCTCCTTCTCTGTGGCAGTATAACGCTTAACATAGCAAACACCGGGCCAGCCACCTGATTGTAACAGCAAGTGACATTTCCAAGATGCCACAGATTCCTCCTGACAGAGAGAGAATGCTCATTCCTGAAAGAAACATCCTGGAGTTTTATCCTGGAGTTATTATTCTTTGTGTGTGTGTGTGTGTGTGTGTGTGTGTGTGTGTGTGTGTGTGTGTGTGTGTGTGTGTGTGTGTGTGTGTGTGTGTGTGAGACAAGTATTTCTTTTTGATGCAGTTTTCAAAGAGGGTTACCGCTGGAAAAAAAAGGGGGGGTAAATGTTTGATGTTGAAAAGAACTCTCGCAGCATGTTGTTGCCGTGTTGGATCCTGTTGGCTTGTTAAGGCCTTCACAACACTGAGGCTGTACATCTGTAAGTAAGATGCAGGAACCTCTGTGTAGCAGTGTATCTGAGAGTGATGTGTTTTATCAGTGTGAAGCAGTCTGGACCGAATGGACTAGGTCAGCTAATCCCACTTTGCTATCCTACCACCCTAATAGGATTTACATGAGGGGGGGTGGAGACCTCCGGTCTTTGAAATATTTCTCCACATATCTTTTTGCCTTCTCTTTCTTGCCACGGCTTCATCCATAATTCACCTCCAATGTTCAAATGTCTTTTTAAGCCTCTTTCCTGACGTAATATCTTCATCTAGTAGCTAGTGAGGGATGGATGAATGAGTAAGCCTTATCGTGCCCTGTCACCCATCCACCACCGCCCACCCTCTTCATACACTCTAAAGAGACATAATGCAGATTTTTTGGGCTGGGCTTGAGTGGCTGTGGGTATTGAGGTGAATACCCACAGTCACAATTCCCATTTTTACTTTGGCCTGATTTCCACTGCCCGGCTCTGACAGTGCTTTGGAATTCCTTTGTATCAAGCCTGAACTGATCAATACGTCACCTATACTTTTGTGTTAGCCTTGAAATTTAAGACAACCTTCCTCTGTTTTAATTTAATTCATTGCATCATCCCTCAAAAATTCACCGAAGCAAATTGCAAGAAAGAGGATGTAAAGTGAAAGAGAATAAGAAGGAGGAACACTAGCACTATGCCCACTAGAGCTTATGAGTCGAAGTACTTTTTTTGTTTTTTTTTCTTGTGAATTCAGAACTTTCGTAGTATGCATGGCTGTGGGAGAGTTCGCAGAAAGGAAACAAAGCAAGGAAGAAAAGCCTGAGGACACTATTACATATGTCCAGTGCTGAGAGCGGTAACGGAGAAGGTTGGGATTTTCTGCGAGAGTTTCAGAGTTAAGAACAGAGATGAGACACCGCAGAGAGATAAGGTCAGAAACAATCCATATTTGAGCATTTTTCTGTTTATTTGTTTGAACACAGTGTCTTATTTTAAGCAAGGGTTTTCTGAAGCAGCAGGATGGCACTGTTGTAGCTGCTAGTTTTATACCACAAGGCTGCAACAGAAGTTCAGCTGATAAAGGTGATGAAAACAGTCTGGTAACAAAAACCATCAGAGCTATTTTCAAGCCACTAAGCAATGTTTTGACAATGTTCTGTAATGACACCTAACAAGCTGTTTACTTGGTGTGCAAGCGGCTTCTGTAGAGGTTTAAGGAGGGATTTTTGCTAATAGCAGCTGTGACAGTTGACCGATTGGTAAAGGTAGAAAGAAGGGGGCCCTTAAACACTGTTCAAGAGTCTAGTTTCTTTTTTATTTGCCTATTTTCTTCACGGCAGTGGATTTTTACAGCATATTTACTGTGCAATGGTGAAGAAAACTAAAGCTAACAAGAGAAATAAAGAAGAAAAAAAGTAGCAAAACTCTAACACAGCTCATGTACAGGTACAACTTTTCACCAGTTCACCCCTTGGCACTGTGACTTTCTATGAGGGGCAGTTTAACAAACAAATGCCTCTTGGGGGGACCAGAAGCTTCTTTCTATTTAGCCAGGTGCCCTCTAACCAGCCTCTCTTCCAAGATTATCTTCTCATGCACCTTCAGCCCAGATCCAGACTGATATTTCTTAAATTGCTCTTTTGGAGACTGTAAATTCTGACACTGATGTTTCTGATCATCACTAGTGTGAGAGAAGGGTCTCCAGCTTTAACCCACAGACTAAACAGCAGCTTTCAGCGAAAAGTAAATAGTGGCCAAGAACACCAGGTCAGGAGTTTTTACTGTCACAGGGATATTGTGCTCTAATGTCCTGATGCGTCTGAGCGAGACTGCTCAGCAGAAATGTCCCGAACTGTGGTGCATGTCACTTTACACAGAGCCTTTTTGAACAGATCAACATAATCTTCACTCACCACCCACCCTAATCACTAACGAATAAAAATTGCAGCAGCTCTATAATGAGTTCAAAGGTGCACAAGATCAGTGGTTAGATTTAAATCAAGTATGATTTGGCACGTATTGACTTTTAGAGTCATAGTCTGGGAAGAAAGACAAGAAAGTTAAATAAGTTAGAGGAGAACTGTCAGGTATTGACTGTATATTATTCTTTAAAGAACATCTATCCAAAAGTGATTCACCCTTAAGCCAAACTTTACCAACTCCAGCACAGCTGAAAATGATATCTTTAGTAGCAATGGTGTGACTGCCATGCAGATAACTACTATGAAGTTGGCTGGACTTGTAAAAAATAGAAATCTGCCTCTACCTTTATCCGCAGAGCACTCCTACAGAGGAGTGCTGTGACTGAAATGCCATGCTACAGGAGGTTATGAAAAATTAAAAATGTCCTCTCAGGGGGTAAAACAGTCACAGAGAGAGGGAGACAGAGACAGACACAGAGGAGATCTATAAGTGGCAGCAATGTTAGCCCAGCGATTGATTCGTGCTCAGGAGATTGCCGCAGATACATCCTGCTGACCGCCTCCTGTCCTTCCTTCGTGACCTACAGGCATCACTTCTGGGAGTGTTAATGTGTGACACAGCGTGGAAAAGCTTTCAACAGAGCTTTTAAAACTTCCCTATTTTTTAAAGGAGTCAACAGGACAGAGATCTGGCTTGCTAGCCCTCTTTTACTTGCCGCTTTCTGTAACTCTCCTTTGTTTTTCTTTTTAAGTTTTGACGGGCGTACTTTCTAGTTCAGAACTTGTTCATGCTACGTTCTACGGTCAGTTCTCCTGTCAGTCCTCCTGTCAGTATTTACGAGTAAATTATAGACACTGGCACCAACCTGCTGTTAGGCATTTACTGCAAAACGCTTTTAATGAGTTCGACTATGTGAATTAAATATTCACAACATTTGTTTGGAAACATTTAATCAAATCTATTAATATTTCAAAGGAAATCCTTTTTTTTTTGATGTTCAAGAGCAGCTGATGAACTTGTTCTGTACTCAACTAGAAGGCAAGGAAGTCAAACAGACAGCAAGTGGAAAGTAGAGAGAGATTTGTAGGACTTAGGATATTTTGTAGGGTATAGTGTAGTGTATTATTTTTGGAGGAGGGGACACTAATAGGTCACCAGCTACTGCAGACCAGTTTTTATGTCTCTACAGTGTTGACAGCCATGGCTGAAGGCAGATGTCCTTTGCACTACTTTTTTGTTGCTGTGAACACAGAGTTTTACGAACACCTCGAGGGAAGATCCTCAAATTTGTCACTAAATGATCTAGACTCACGCAGGGTTAGAATTTGGTGGTCAAAGGTCATTTTGACCTCACAGAACACATTTGGAAGTGACTTGCTCATGTATAACACTTTTTAGGATGTACAGTATAAAATAACATACTGTCAGCTACTTCATACTCCACAACTAGAACAAGAAAACCTAATCATGTTATTTTAGTTTATTTTTACTTATATAACCTTATATTCTTAAATTTGTTACAGTTTGTTACAGAAAATGGCATCCTTTGACGTTAAATATGGATGTAAACTTGACTAATTGGTGGAGGTATATAACCGCAAGGTGGTAATTTTATTACACCCTGCAATTAGTTATTTTCTGAAGTGCAGTACATTTGTCTCTTGTCAGAATGCCTTTTGGCTATTGAAAATTACTCAGCAGGTTTAATCATAGGGTAAATTGCATGAAAGGTGCAAAATTAGCTCTGTTGATTATGGTACCAGAGCTCATGTGTTTTTTGCCTAGTTATTCATAAGAAGATACAGATACCTGTGGGCTGTTATTCACTTGTAAAATGTCAGGAAGGTAACAGGAAGCCAGGAAGAATAATCATTCAGTCGTAAATCCTCCGATGAGTTTCTGCAACATTTTTTAGTGCTTACTGCCTTGTGTTGTCTTCTGCATGAAGCAGTGTTTGTTCCTGAAAACTGGTCTTGCTGGTGGCTATGCAAACTGAAGGAACATGTGAATATACTTTTTGTTGATGATATTCAAGTAAGCAAAGTGTAAACTAGAGGTTCAACGTTCACGTTTGTTCACTTCCACCACACCCACCTTCAGATTCTTGGCGTCCTTATATGGTTGTCTCTTCCTGACACCTGTGCGCCTGTTGAACAGGACCCGTCTCTGTGATGCAGTCTGACCTGTTCCTGTCTCACCAGCTCTTTAGTGTTTGTCATTGTCCTCAATGGCCTGAAACTCTAATGAAATATTTATATCTTGCTTAAGTTCAAATCATTTATCATAATATCCAATGAAGAATGAAAATAAATAATACAAAATAACTGATTTGTATTTGATTAAAAACATAATTATAAATAATCTTGGCATAGTTCCGAGGCTTAAAATAATATAGATATTTAGTCCCTCAGCTTGTTTTGAGTAGTGTGACACTTTTCATTGTAGCTCAGTGTGTGTGTGTGTGTGTGTGTGTGTGTGTGTGTGTGTGTGTGTGTGTGTGTGTTTCCTGTTGGTTTTACTGCAGCTTAAGTGCTAATGTGCCAGTGTAGCAGATTTTCCAGAAGGATAAAGGGTTTAAAAAGAGGCACAGACTTTGCGTGGCTCAAAAAACAGAAGCATTTTAATCGGTGATGGCAGCATTATTATTTACTAGAATGGCAAAAATACAAAGTAATGCATAAAATGTACTATCCACATATTATTTTACAGTAGTTAAAAAACCAAGAACTCTGTCAATTGCTGATAATTTTGCAGCATTTTAGTCAAAATTGTTAAAGTCTAAATCTTCAAGAAAAACAAAAGCAACAACAAAAAAAACTACTATGATGGCCACTTAACCACTTTTGCCATTAAGCATCCATCCAACCATCCATCAGCTTATCTGGCACCAGGTCGTGGGGGCAAAAGCCTAAGCAGAGAAGCCCAGACCTCCATCTCATTGGTCACCTTCTCCAGCTTGTCCGGGAAAACACCAAGGCGTCCTGGGTCTGGCTTGGGGCCTTCTCCCGGTGGAACATGCTTTTAACATCTGACCCAGAAGGCACCCAGGAGGCATCCTTGTCAGATGCCGAACTGCCGCAACTTGCTCCTTTTGATGTGGAGGAGTAGCGGCTCTGAGCCCGTCCCAGATGCCCGAACTCCTCACCCTATCATAAAATTAGAGGCCAGCCACCTCTCTGAGAAATCTCATTTCTGCCGCTTGTATCCACGATCTTGTTCTTTTGGTCACTACCCAAAACTTGTGACCATAGGTGAGGGTAGGGACATAGATCAACCAGTAAATTGAGAGCTTTGCTTTTACACTGAGCTCTCTCTTCCACGACAGTCCAGCACAGCGTCCGCATCACTGCAGCTGCAGGGATGCACCAATCCATCTGTCAGTCTCCCGCTCCCCTCTCCCTGCACTCATGAACAAGATGCTTATGATTCTTAAACTCTTCCACTTGGGGCAATAACTCAAGCGGGCACTCCAACCTTTTCTGGCTGAGGACCATGGCCCCCAGAATTGGAGTTGCTGATTCTCATTCCTGCCACTTCACACTTGGCTGCTAATCACTCCAGTGTGAGCTGGATGTCACCACCTGATGAAGCCAACAGACTCACATCATCTGCAAAAAGTTGAAGATCTTGCGGATCTTTAAGCTCTATTAAATGTGCATTAAGCAATGAGCTTATATTTGACGACAACCTAGGGGGGTTGGAGTTTGGCACTGCTCATGTAAGAGTTTGGCCACCAGCTACATGGGGAAGCATGAATCTCAGGTATCATTAGACAAGCAACCTTCAACACAGACCCACTGATAATTAGCTTCAGTTCTGCCGATCTTCACTACTCATATTTGGGCCTGTTTTTGGTCTGGAGTCACAGTTTCTCGCTACGCCAACAGTTAAGTGTTTAGTTGACAAGTCATAACATGAACACCTGTAGCCCTTTTATCACACCCCCTTTACCATTTTGCAGCCAAACCATTAGCTGGGTGGCACAGTGACACAATTATAAGCAATGTCATATTTATAATATTTATATAATAATATTTATTTGCGCTTACTTGTATTTTTTTATTTCTATTTTACATTTCCAGTTTTAGTGGCTTTTTCTGGAATTCTATCCATAAAACACTGATTCCTACACGGAGACACGTTGAAAGGCCTCTGGAATATTTCTCTGAAGTTGCTGCTGTGTTGGTTTTTAAAATCAATAAAGGAGCTTTTGAGAACATCACCTCTATATGAAACTGAAATTAAAATCTCTATGTCTTATTTGTTTATATTTTCTGTTTGGCTTTGTTGACTTTATTCACAAAGTTGGCATCAGAAGTGTTGTGACTTTTCTTTCAGGATACTGGCCAACCTCGTGCAATTCTTATTGTGTCTCTCAGTACAGAGTAGAAAAGTTTTAAAAGTGTTTTTATTTATTTACATATTCAATCTGTGCAATTTCCTGCATTGTCCACAATATAACACTGTCAAATTACCTTACCTAGTTTTAAAAGATGTCAAGCTGCCTTTTAGCAGTGGATCTCTTTCTGTCTTTCCCAGGATGCCAAGCGCAGATCAGCTTTGGTACTTCTCTTTTTTTTCCTGATACAACCAGAGGCTCTGCCACTGGTCAACTCAGAGCACAACTTCATCAAAGCAAGCAGAGCCCTTCCTCTTAGGAAGCTAATTAATTCTCTCCCCTTCATCTCAAAAACTAAACCTAATATATTCTTATAAATCAATATTTGTCTGAAAATAAACACTTCAGAATAAGAGACACAGAAAAACAGAGATAGGTGGTTCTAGCTTATAAAGCCAAGGCTGATTTGGCTGTCAGAGCTCTGCCAGTGCCTCTTGTCTCAGGCTGCTCGTTTTCTGTTCTGCCTTTGTTTTGGCCCAGCTGGCATCCCCATAGTAACAGCCAAAGAGTGGCGGGTCTTGCTGCACTGCATGAAATCAAGTGGATACACGCAGGGTTCTTGTGGGATAGGACTACGATCAGAAGAAGTTCATGTGCAGCTGTTTGCGTGTGGCTTTGTGATCCAGAATCATAAAGAAACACAAGTGAAAGGGCAATTGTTTTGTTCAAAGAAAGCACAGAACAGCGTGGGCATATTTATTTGTTGCTGTGGACTCGAAATTTAATGTGAAAAGAAAGTGCCAGTAAAGAGAGGAAGTGAGAGTGGACAAAGGTGGTGAGAAGAGAGCAGAGAAATACAGGGGGAAGTGGGGTTAACAATGCCAGTGGTTTCCAGCATTATCTCCCAGATTGCCTTGTTACCATAAGCTAGCTTTGAATAGGCCGAATTAGCTGTAGCTGAAAGAATAGAGGTGAGTCAGCTGGTTTAATGCATGGACAGCATTTCTTTCATTCCTCCCCTGCTCTGGACCACATCCCTTCTGCCTCTCTGACTCGGTCCCTATGTTGCTCTGTCGGTGTCTCAATCGCATTCTTCTCTAGAAATTTCTCCCCTCCCACTCCCTTTAATCACACCAAGTTCCTGGTACACTTCAACGTAAAAATAATAATGTGGTTTCCTGTTCAGTTTTGTCACCAGCAAAATATGGCTGTCATTTCATTCATGTCATTTAAGCTTGACCTCACTAACTTAGGTACCAGTTTCCAGATTGTAAAGCAATTGTTGTTAGTTTGCTCGATGCGATTCTGTGGGAGGTTTCTTCCTGTTAAAAAGGAGTTTTTCCTTCCTGTTGTCATCAAGTGCTTGCTCACATGGGGTCTTCTGATTGTTGGGGTTTTCTCTGTATTATTGTAGGGTCTTTACCTTATAATATAAAGCAGCTTGACGTGACTATTGTTGTGGTTTGGCGCTATATAAATATAATTAAATTGCACTGTATTAAAATATGGAGGCTTGTGTTTGGAATCTGACCAACTGTGGCGTCAGGTGGTGGTTTCTGCATTTTGTCCTGAGGATACAGTTAGTTCCATATATATTTGGACAAAAACAACTTTTTGGTTCTGCACATTACACAATGAGTTTAAAATGAAACAACTCAGATGCTCACACTTTCAGCTTTAATTCAGTAGGCTAAACAAAAAGATTTCACAAAAATGTGAGGAACTATAGGAATTTTTTTAACACGACCCCTTCATTTCAGAAGCTCAAAAGTAATTGGACAAATTAAATAACTGAAAATAAAATGTTAATTTCTAATAATACTTGGTTGAAAACCCTTTGCTGGCAATGACAGCTTGAAGTCTTGAACTCATGGACATCTCCACATGCTGGGCTACCTCTTTTTTAATGCTCTGCCAGGCTTTTACTGCAGCGGCTTTTAGTTGCTGTTTGTCTTTGGGCCTTTCTGTCCAAGGTTTCGCCTTCAACAAGTGAAATGCATGCTCAATTTGGTTAAGATCAGGTGACTGACTCAGACATTCAAGAATATTCCAGTTCTTTGCTTCAATAAACCCCTGGGTTGCTTTGGGTATATGTTTTGGGTCTCACTCGCCACTTGGCCACAGCGAGTTACTGGCATACATGGACAAACCAGGCACATTGGTAGGCTGGTGGACTGTCACAGCATATCCCACTGTGCAGTGCATCACAACAGATCGCCTCAGTGCAGCATTTCTGTATGAATGTAATGAAATTCATATCACAACCAGCTGATTTCTAAATCCACAGGTAGACCATGAAAGAGCAAAAGCTAATGGTACAGTAAGAGTAAGGCAGGCTCATGAGGTTAATAGCATTGCTTTTATTCATTTAGTTTTTAAAGAATGTAATGAAAACATCCATCTCTTATTGACCTTGTTCAGTCATGTTGGCTTTACATTCTGCTACTTTGAGAAAAGCTTGCAGACACTGTGTAGACACTGCTTGATTTTCTATCAGAAGCTTTTTGATTGCAAAGTGCAATTAAATCAGCAAAGTTCTAGTTCTCCAATTGTGTTGACAAACGTACAAACATACTTTTGTTAAAACCTGCCCTGTGCTGGAATGACTGCCATTCAACTGGCAGCCTTACTGTGAAAGACGAGAGTGGATCTGGCTGTGTTCAGAAGCAACCAGCAGCTACAGTATGTCAACACTGGCTTCCCTAATTCACACGCTCAGTGGGAGACATCATCTCTTCCTGCTGGAGACCGAAATCATCAAGCTGTGACCAGGAGTTAAAGTGTGGCCACTTCAGCTCCTATAAAATGTTCTCAAAACACTGTAAAACTTACGAAGAGAAACTCGTCCACAACACACATGTCGAAAGGTATCTTAACTCTTTATAAAATAGTGAGCAGAGTTTAGAAAATAAAATTACACAGCTGTTAAAATGTGACTTTTGATTTCAAGGCTGTATATTGAAAATGTACATCATGATATAGTCATTATATTCCAAGCTGTTCTTTAAAAGATAATCTTTTTTTCTGTTGAGTCAGAAATGAATATTTTATTTTGAAGGTTGTGTCCAAGGTCCACGCATTTTATTTTCTTTGGGTCCTGCTTCTTTCTTTTTTCTATGGCATCTTTTATAACAAGAGGAATAATTATTTTGAGATACATGTTTCCTTTTTATTTGTACCTGTGAACGCACACTCCTCAGATGCCATGTCTAATTTTCTAAGAAACATCACGTCAGCGTGTTATGCAACGTACTAAATTCAGAATGCTACCACACACAGCAGGCAGCCCATTTCCTAGCACAGATAACTGATCAGAGATGCCTGGCAGTTTCTAAATGTTGGCCACACTGGGTAAGTTGACTTCTGCAGCAGTCACATTCGTTGTCACTCATGAGTGGGCTAACGGGATCAACTACTTCTTGAAGCAGGACACTTGAACATAAAATGAATATTTCTATAAACGGTAAAACCAGTAAAAAATCTTGTGTTTTTATGGTTTAATTTTATGTTGAGTGTAAATTTAATTTAAAAATTAAATCAGCGGAAACTGTGTGGAAAAGATACGGAAATGTTACAGTATATATTCCTGTGGGTAGTGTCACATTTCTCTGGTACAACATAGAGCATCAGAGCCACTGCAGTCACAGCTGGCTTTGCATCACCCGAAGGCTTCGTTTGCCAGGTTTTATCATGAGAATTTCTTCAGGCCTTCATCATTTGAGCCGTGGGCATGGCTGGAAGAGATTACACTTCTGGTCAGCCTGGCTGAATTTGGCAGGATCATGCTTTGCCTCTCTGAGGTGGAAACACATTTGGAAGAAGAGCCATGGCAGCATCTCAACTCGGATTCATTCCCACTTCTATGCCAGTGTCACTCATGGCCTGCTGTCAGAATTTTGTGGGTTTTTTCACCTCAATGAATGTTGCCACTCATCCTTTGGCGACACAAACTTTAGGCGCATTTAGGCACTAAAAGCTATTATGACCATGCCCGAGCACAGCTTCTAAATACTGCACGCCTGTTAGTGTGTATGAGAGGCCACGAAAGGCAACCAGAGCGTGAGGTTGCAATCACAAACGATTTCAATTCACGCAAAGAAAACACAGAAAAGTGTATTTACTGTATATTGTTAGTATTTCGTATTATCTGCATGTGCATGTTTGCGCACATGAGAATTATTTGTGTATGTGTGAGTAAGCATTCGTCGGGTATGTAGGAGATGAATCAGAGCTGTTACTGGCAGTCAAGGTGACTGTGTTAAGCCCCTTGAGCCCGCCGGTTGATTAGAAATGTGGTTTCAGATGATAACTGAGTCAGCGTCTTTGGTTGGATACTGTTTATTTTTGGTCGTAATAAATAAGAACAAAACAAAACAAAATAAAACATGTTTCTCTCCTCGGCTGCTGTGAAAGGATTCAATAAAAGAACATAGTGATTATACCCCTCTCTTTCTCTCTCTCTCTCTCTGAAATTGTTAGGCTCAGAGGATTGAAAAAATAAAGTGAAAAGAGTAGGATATGTTAAATGATTAGGAAAAAAACAACTCGATATAGTCTGGATGTATGAAAATATACTGTAATGTTTGATGCAGTTTCAGTATTTAAGTGAAATTCTGACGGTAAATCAGTATTTTTCTATAAAGCAACAGATTTTTTACAGCAGTACATGTAGCTTGAAGAAACCCATTTAAATCTTAGTAGTCATGTAATAATGACATGTTGGGGTTTATTATATGCACCTGATGTCGTCTATGTTGAATTACATTCTGCAGTCTGCGTCGTGTAACTCTACAGTTCCCGGTTCTTTACTGCATTTCTTCATCAAAACTGACTGCGGCACATGGCCTTTGAGTGGGCTCTACATTTGAGCTGCGTTGATATACACTGGTCAACAAGGTGCTGGAAACATTCCTCGCAGATTTTGGTCCATATTGACATGATAGCGTTGCACACTTGCGTGAGATTTGTTGGTCACTGACTCTGAATACAGTGTACAGAGTACAGTGAACTTATTGTCATATTCAAGAAACCTGTTTGAGATGATTTGAGGTGTTGCATCATCGTGCTGGAAGCTGCCATCAGAAGAAGGGCGTTCGCTGGTTATAAAGGGCATGGTCAGCAACAAACTCCAGCAGAAAGCATAGATCTAGGCTTTCTTGTTGTTTCCATCAAATCTGGAATGATGCAGCAAATATCAATACTCATTAGGCCATGCAATGATTTTCCAATCTTCTATTATTATTATTGTTATTCAATATTCTATTCTCAGCTGACAGGAGCGACACTGGTGTGGTCTTCTGCTGCTGTAGCCCATTTTCCACTCAGAGATGCTTTTTTGTCTATCTTAGTTGTATCGAGTGGTCACTGTTGCCTCTCAAACAACTGGCCATTTTTCTCTGACCTCTGCCATCAACAAGGTATTTTCACCCAGAAAACTGATGCTCATTGGATATTTGCTCTTTCTCACACTGTTCTCTGTAAATTCCAGCCGATAAGCAGTTTCTGAAACACTCACATCAGCAAACATGGCATGTTCAAAGTCACTTCAGTTAGCTTTCTTCCACATTTGGATGCTCAGTTTGAACATCATCAGGTCGTCTAGACCATGCCTTCAGCCCTAAATGCACAGAATACCATGTGATTGACTGATTATAGATTTGCATTATAGGGCGGTTGAACAGGTGTACCTAATGAAAGTACATGAAAACTGTAAAATATTGTTTGCACATTGACCTTGCTTCACATTTTCCTCAGTAATAATTATATTAAACTACTGCCAGCATATTTTACATATTTAAAAACATACTTAAATTGCTTTGTAAGGCTCATTGCCAAAGCATTTATCTTGTGGCCCCTTGAAGATTTTGGCCAGTGGCTGGGTTACCTAAGCTGCCTGTTCAGGAGTTTCTTATCACAGTCATAATTTTAAGCCGAGAGCAGAAACACACCACCTGTCAGTGTCAAGGCTGAAATCTGAAGTCTTTTGGGTTATTATTTAGTCTCTCTACCTCATGGCTAAAACGTCTCTGCTGGTTTGTTCTTGTCTTGTTTTGTCGCTATACCAACAGCCTAACCGCACACTAAACACCACCTGTTTGATTCTTGGATAGGATCGAACCTCCTATTTCCCATTATCACAGTGATTTCAGATCTCTAAGCCTGCACGTACTGTACGTACAACTGCAAACACACACACACACACACACACACACACACACACACACACACACACACACACACACACACACACACA
>NW_005187469.1:300877-313192 GCF_000239375.1 Pundamilia nyererei | reverse complement strand
ACACACACACACACACACACACACACACACACACACACACACACACACCTTCAAATATACAGCCACACACATTAAGTCAAACTTCTACTCACTCCCCTCTGCTTCAAACTCCCTCAAACATCACGCATGAATGCATGCCACGGGGAATCAGCATGGCTTTGATAACAGCATATGTTTTCATGTAGGGATTGGAGTGTGAAGATCTCTGAAGGGAAGCTGTGCTTCTGCCAGCAGACAAAGGGGGCACAGGGCCAAAGAGATTTAGAGTGGCTACACTGCAGAAATGCTTCAGTGATCATACAGAGCTGAGTGCCAACGGAGGTGAGATTCAACGGAGCAAAGTTTGGGGGAAGACCAGGACATCTTGGGTCACAGGAAAGACAGCAATCAAGTATCCGTGTTGTTCCTCTCTGATTGTCATGGTTGTCATGATGTGTATGAGTTGCGGGATGGTCGTACGCATCACTGTGACTTGCTACCTTGTTAAGATTTGCCCACATCAGTGAGAATTTTTACTCCTGAGGAATATTTCATACTCCAGTGCGCACTGTCAGAAGAGGGTTATACTTCATTGCTCATATTTCGTCATTCTTATTTTCATTCTCCGTGGCCTCTGTGCTTTCACAATTGAGAGCATGTCTTTGCAAAGGCATTTTAATCTTGTTTCAAACTGTGCAGTAGGAGAGTCCTGATGGGATAAAGATAGCACACTTGTGTATACGCCACAGATTTTGTTCCTTTTCCTTCGAAAACCTTTTACTTGCTTAGATCTTCTGAAGAATTTCAGATGGCTTTTTTTTTGACAGTTGATATAACACTGGAGTGTTTCAGTATCTGTGCCAAATTGTGCATGTTGTGATGCCCTGCAGTGATGCAGTAGGTGAAGGCAGGCGGGATGGGAAGAGAGCAGCACATGAAAGCTGTAGGTGGGAATATAGTTACGATGCAGCCATGCAGAATCCCACGACAGTCAAAGCAACAGTCTGCTCTTGTTTTTACTTAGCTGTAAGTATATCACGCTGGCTATGCTCACAAGCACCCACTCACCACCAGGTGGTTTCTCTAGGTGTGAGTGAAGTTGAATGACTACCAATATCAAACAGATGAAGACTTGTGCAAATGTTTACTTTAGCACTACATTGTTTTATACCTCAGAGGAACCGCGTAGAAGATTCGGTGACATGCAGTAATGTAGTTGTGTCCTGTGTTATCAACAGTATAATCAGTTTAAAGGTGACAAAGCTCAAGCATGACTTATCTAATTAGACAATACAATGGTTGGCTTGAAGTTTATCTGCGTGCTCTTCTACCCGTGATTTTTTTTATGGGTGGGGGTTTGTGTGCACAGCTCCTGGTGAGCCTTCATGTGAGCACACAATACCCCTGAGTCCTGTTGGGTTTGCTGCTCCTGTGATGCGATAGTGCTTAGCTCTGCTGATGATTGTGATGCGTACCTCTTTGACCTCTCCTTGCTCAGAGCAGGAGTAAACAAAAAGAAAAAAGGGAGAACAAAAGAGATGAAGGACACAGTGTTCTTTTCAAAGTGACCGTGGCTCTTTTTGCACCTCAGAAACATTTCCTCAGTATGCTGGGAATAGCTTTTGCTGCCAAAGCTAAAAAAGCTCTTCATTTTAGAGGACTGGTCTAATGGAAACACCAAACTCAATTTCATCACTCATTGCTAATAACTAAAGTTTTTATTGTCAAAGTTATTTGTGTCCTAATCTCTCAGCCCATTGCTACGAGTCCACCAGGCTTTTGGCACGTACACTTTACATCAGTTCTTCGTGCTTTAATTGACTGGCTATAACACCTGGCTGCTTTTGCAGAAAAAAAGTAAAAATGAAACTGACTAAACTCATTGGCATGGCCAAAATATGCCTATTCCCAACTCTAAGAGAAGCAGCAGAGCCATTTAATACCACCTTCCAACTTTTGCTAAGTTACTTGCTCTGGTTGACATTTTTTAAACTTCTTTCTACCTGCTCATTGCTCTGCTTGCTTTTTTTTCTTCTTTAAGTAGCTTGTGTACAGTTTGACGCTACAGTCATTTAGAGAACAAAATAAGTACAGCTATATAAGCCCGAGCATGCCGAGTTCTGAAACCCGGCTGATATGTAAATCTTAGAAATCAATTATATTGCCAGGAGCATGATGCCGCTGGTAATTTCGCCCTCAAGCAACAGGAGGCAGCTGAATATGGCCTAGATCTGTTAGCATTAGGAGGGTTTTTTGGATTATACCCAGTGTGACAATTGAACAGCTTACTGCCTCTGAATATTAGTATTCACTTGTTATTGCTGCGGCCGGCCCCCGCATCTATTTTTGGCAGACCATAGCAGAGCTGGAACAACATTGTGGTGGTATTCATTATTCCCTTGGTGCTAAATAAAGAAGCGGTGGAGTCTCAGTGTTCTTTTTCTTTGTCTATCCTATTGTTTGCATCTGCGGAATATTCTGTATGCATGTGCATATGTGTCTTAAAGGTGTTAAGTGTGCATATGAGCAGTTTTGTCTCATTCTCGGAATCTGTTTACCGATCTTGGGTCTGGCTAAGAGGTTGTTGACCTGATTCTGGTGAGAGATGCCTTTTGAAATGCGGTGGTTTGATTTATTAATGCATCGAGAATTAAGTATCAAAGTCAGTTTTGATCATATTTTTTTCCTGTTATGTTTGTTTGACACACTTAAGTTAACTTTATAATGAACTGTTTATTCTTGGTGTGCGCTGTATTCTTAGTTAAATTGAATAATGAAGAATCCAGAATGGTTCCTGCACTATGGGTGAACTGCAAAAGTTTCGAATTTGCCTTTCGTTAACTGTTAGAAGTAAATCATGTATTATATGCATGTTAAGTTCATTTCTAAGTCTGAATTAGCTGTGAATGAGTTTGAATTTTTGTCTGTCTCTGTGTGGGTTCTGTGACAGACAGTTCGCTTGTCCAGGGTCTCCCCTGTCCCTCGCCGTATGACAGCTGAAATAGTCACCTGTTCCACCGTGACCCTGAATATTATAAATATTGGACATGCAGAAGAATTTGGAAGGATGAATCCAAAATTGAGAATGAAATATTTTATCATTTTGGGAGTCGTGCTTTCTCTGAGAAAAAGCCCTTGATATGCTATGTCCAGTGAACAGTACTATGCAAATGCTTTCAGCTCTCCCCCATGTCTATATGTTTTGCAAAGAAATTGACATGCAGAAATCTGTTGCTGCAAGCATACATGCAAATACAATACATAAGACAAAAACAGAGTTTCACAATTCTAACGAGCTTGAAAGCCAATATTGTTAATACCACCTTAATTCTTCACAGCCTTAATGCTCTTAGACTTTTAGACTCTTAGAGCTTTCTTGTCATTTCTTTAAATAGTCTTTAGAAACAGCTCTTCAGGCCTTTTGGAGGAAATTCAAAGCTCTTCTTTGGATGTCGGCTGCCTTTTGCCTTCTCTATCAAGATTATAGCCATGACAGAGCATTCACTGTGTTTTACAGATGACTGTAGACCAGGGGTGCCCAATCCCGGTCCTCGAGAGCTACCGTCCTGCAGCTTTTAGATGCATCCCTACTCCAACACAGCTGAATCAAATGAATGGCTTGTTATCAGGCCTTTGCCAAACACGATGGCATGCTGAAGAGGTAATCAAACCATTTGATTCAGCTGTGTTGGAGTAGGGATGCATCTAAAAGCTGCAGGACGGTAGCTCTCGAGGACCGGGATTGGGCACCCCTGCTGTAGACCCTTACAGTTGTACCTCACTCCTGACCTCCTCTGTATATATTGACAATAATCTGAAAGAAAAATTCAAATTTGGATTAATCACTCCAAAAGGTCTGTTGCCACTGATTTTCAGTCCAGTTCTTTTGTCATTTGGCATTCTACCTATTTCCCTTCCTTAAGAATGACATCTTGATAGCTAGCCTTCAACTGAGGCCATTTCTGATGGATGAATGATGATCAGTTAAAGCGTCAGATGAATCCAGTCTTTGATAGATGTTTTTCCAATTCCTCAAGGACATAACTTTCCTCAAATTTTGTTGAGGACATGCTACACACCGTGCTGAGATACAGTGTTTTCAGCTAATAGCTCCATGGGAATCACTGTGTTGGGGAAAAATATTCTTACACTAGTTAAGTTTTCTATTATCTCCAGTGTTTCTTATATCTGGGATTAAGTCTGATAAACTTTTAATTTTTAATTTGGGATCATTAAAAGGCAGTATCATAATACTGTCAATGCTATTATTTTTTCCACAATGAACACGTATTAATTTCTTTCACATATAAGGTAGAAAAACTGCTCTAACTAAACAAACCAAGCAAACAAACAGAAAACAAAATATCAGTAAGACACTATAAGCCAAATTGCTATTTTAACCATTGGTATCAGTCTAAACTTTCACAATCACTGCATTTTCTTCTCTATTTTTAGGGCACGCTGTGGCTAATAAAAAAGTTCCCCATTCCATCATGTTCATTGAGGGGAATGAGGCCACTGTTTCCATGGCGATATTTGTAATCTAGTCTGTCTCTAAGGGTGTGAGGATTGTTCTCCATTGTCCTCAAGAAAAGAGATGCAAGGGGAAAAAAGAGAGGACAAAATTCTGAAAAGGGGAGTCAGTCACAGCCTAGCTTGGGATATGCCAAGAGAGATGATTCATATGTGAATTATAGAGTATTAATATTTTTTTTAAAAATTATTTCTTTAACAGTATTTTATGTTCAGGAAAAACTGAAATAAACCTCTGTTGTTTGTGGAACTTAGAGTCCCAAAGATATCTAAGTTGACTTTCAATTTTGTGCTGTTAAATATTATGTAAGGTTTAAGGTGCAAACCTGGAAAAAATGTGGTGTCCAGGTTCTGTTGAGTCACCTTTCCTATCTCTGCAACCCCCCTTCTAAGCTGTCCATTAGAACTGATATGTTTTAAAGCTTGATTCAGAAGTAAAGGCACATTTGTCTACTGTGTACACATCACTTTCTGTTACTGCTTACTTGAATTGAAAAAGTTACTTGGTGGTTTTCCTTTATAGCAAGACACCTTTCAGAAATACTGAGATATTGCAATTACATATTGCAGTAAGTCAAAGGATGAAGTTTTTATCCACTTAATAGACAAACATGAAAGTAGAGACAAGGCCACGTCTAAAAATAGGGCTGAGATGGATTTTAAAAACACAAACTGCCACACATGCTTCCTGGGCTTTGTGCTTGTGCCTCATTAAATATTCAGGAAAAGAGCCATCCTTGAAAAAAGTTTTCAAAGATGCCAAAAGCTGCCCATTGTTCAGAGTGAGAGCAGCGATGATTGGATTTTGTTTGAACAAAAGAAAAGCTTCATCAAAGTTGGATTGTCATTATTTCACATGGCCCAAGACCGGGTGCAGAAAGTCTCATTTCTCAGTGGACTCTGACTTTGTTTGCTGCTTAATGTTTGATTCGCTTGAGGGTTTAAACTATGGCACTGTGTTGTCTAATTAGCATGTGTGTAGCACTTAATGATTTCTCAAAAGGAAAGATTTGAAACATGATCCTGAATAAACAAAACAATTACCATCATTTACATCACAAAGTGGTAAACAGACTAGATGAAATGAATGAAAATATCTGTGTAAGTGTTCTTATAGTGAAATACAGTGTAAAGAAAGAATGTAACTTCTTTAAGAATTAAAGGACAATGTACTTTTGCAAGTCAAAGGAGCTTGCAAAGAAAAGCGTCTGGACTTCTTTAAGTTGCTTGAAGACGTTTCACCTCTGATCCGAGAAGCTTCTTCAGTTCTAAGGTCAAATGGTGGAGGGAGAGTCCCAGATATAAACCTAGTGGGAGTATCCCTCCACCATTTGACCTTAGAACTGAAGAAGCTTCTCGGATCAGAGGTGAAACGTCTTCAAGCAACTTAAAGAAGTCCAGACGCTTTTCTTTGCAAGCTCCTTTGACTACGATGACCTGGATGACTGAGAACCTTCACAGACATACTTTTGCAAGTAAAGTTTGGTTTCTGAAAATTAGCTTTGTCATGCAAACTTTTTAGAATGCTACTGATGTACTGTCGGAGGGATCTGTAGGGTCCTCCTCAGTGGTTAGCACAGGAGCAATAAAAACACGTCAGCATTTCTCTCCTTGCTCGTTAAAAGCAAACTGAAACCAGCATGCATAACTCCTGAATAGAAGTAAATGTACTTGCAGACCTGGGATTTCTTTTGTTTGTTAAGTCCGCCATTACCACCCAATGTTAGCTACGTTTTTAAGAATAGTTACACACAATGGAAATGCAGAAATCTGTTGCTGTGATCTTTTATTCATTGGCATCATTCTTTTATACTTTTGTTTATCTTTGAAGTCTTTCTGCCCTCCTGCTGTGTATGACACAGCATGTGGGGGTATCGCTGCTATTTAGTTTATTCAGCAGACATCAGCGTGACACTGAGGATGTTTGACATCCTCAAATATTCCTGTGACTCTAGTCTGTGTTGACTGTTTTGTGGTTAACCATTTAAACTTTGATTCTCTTCAATAGATATTTCCTGCTCAAATATTATTTGACTGCACCCATTATAGGATTGATTCTTAATTTTTGTCTCACTCTTTCTTCATCTCTCTTCATCTAATCATTTTGATCATCTTGTAGTTTAATGTAGCCACTTACAATGCATGTGAATGATTCTTGACTCATTTTACTCGTTCCTAGAGATACATAACAATAATAAGGCAGGGAAAATGCATCTTCTGTATTACCCGTAGCTGCCATTGAATTTGGTTACTTTTCCCCTCTGCTTTGCATCAGCATCTGTCGGTGTTGATGAAGTAACACCGGAGACACTTTGTATCCTGGCATCGAGTTTTACCTTTTGTATGAAGCTTATTTATGTATTCCTGTGCTAGTGATAGCTACTCTCAATTTGAACAGAGTAAATGCACTGTGTTGTAGATGGGATGCTTCTTAAAATGGAAGTGAATGATACAGCATTCAGAAACTGGTGTTCAGTGTCGTTTGTAATAATGTCATAAGGAAGTAATGTATGGTTATTTAACATTATACGTTATAGAACAGTTTTCAGTTCTTTTTTTGTCTTCTCCATGTTTACAGGGGGCAAGTCCATTGGATCATGCTTCCAGTCCCAGTGTAGCCAGCATACAGCAACCTCGAGGGCGAAACAGTTTTGTCCACGAACACTTCCAGGCTCAGTACAGGTGAGAAGCACAGATGTAAAAATTGTGTTAAAGAACTTTGTTTTTAACATAATGTTTGTAGCATCAGGTGACTGGATGAATGTTCCTTATTTGTTGGTCTTTAAGCTTCAGATAGTTTCAACTGCACTCTTAGACTTACGCTGACAACGATTTTTGGAAACTCTTCCAGGTATCTCACCAATTATGCAACATTCGGTTACATGATGTCCTGGGGTTGTGTTCGAATAAACAGAATGAAATGCATACTTTTAAACATATATTGCTTTGGCTAAAGTGACAATGTATTTTCTCTCCTCTGGATAAAAATCAGTACCTTGGGAAAAAGTAGGTCGGACAGACCTATAAAGGATTAAGGGATTTATCTTTAGTAGTGGCCTCTGGCTCTTATTCCTTCATTCACAGCGGAAAGTCAGTGACTGAGGTTTTCTAGTTTAATAGATCCATTAATGGAACTGCCTCTAGACCTTTGAGAAACTTTGTCAGCACATGTGGTGGACTACAATAACATCACTTTGAACATTCATTTTTTCACTTGATTGCTGAACAATGTAAACTTGCTGCACCCTTGTGAATATCAGGATGTACTAAAAAAAAAATCTTTATTTTAAGTTAATATTCGATTGGATAGTCAGATGATCTAAAAAGGAAATAACTTAGTATTTGGAAGGGAGAGATTATTTTTAGAATAAAAAAAGAAACACACACAAAAAAACATATTAGTGAAAGGTAGTCTTGGCCCATAAAGATAGGAATCTTTTCAGCTCCTTGTTACTAAGCCTGATTGAAACTTGTGAATGTCTTTTATGCATGACTGTAAGGCATGCTGTCATCAGCAGTTAGGCCAGTACAGTATGTTTCTGCATGTAGCAAAATAATAAGGGACGATCTGATATCCTCGTGTTGGTGTTGTTCCCACGTCATCATAATAAATGTTGTTCCAGGTTCAACATTGCAAGTGACCAATCACATTGTTGTGACGTCCCCCTTTTGTGCCTTTGAAAAATAAAGCCTTAAAAAACCTACTTCACTTGCGAGAAGAGAAACCGTTTCTGTCCCCCGATCCAGGAACTTGAATTCTTTGCATTTCAGGATCCTTTAATAAACGGTAAGCATTATACATATTGTCCTTACAGAGGCGATTTCTCTTCTCGCAAGTGAAGTCGATTTTTTTAAGGCGTTTGTTGTTTTTCGAGGTCACGGATGACCTCAGGAGAAGGTGATTGGTCACTTGCAATGTTGAACCTGGAACAACATTATTTATGATGACGAGGGAACAACACCAACACGAGGATATCAGATCGTCCAATAATAAGACGGACAGTACAGACAAGCAGTTTCTGATAATCTTGAGATGTAACATTTATCCTTTTTGTTAGACTTACTGAGAATTTCTTCTACAATCCAATGAAATATAAGTTTCACGTTCAAATATACAGTGATATGTTTCTGGAGCTTGGAAAGAAAAGCATCTGGACTTCTTTAAGTTGAGCTTAAAGAAGAAGTCCAGACGCTTTTCTTTCCAAGCTCCTTAGACTACGAGATGACTGAGAACCTTCACAGACAGTGATATGTTTCCTTTTCTATTAGAGAAATAAGCGAGTAATATATATAAATTCATCAATCCCAATTTTTTGTGATTAACTCTGGCAGAGTGCTTGCTTTCTGATATCTCACACTTGGTCATTTTTTCCCAGTGGATTCAACATCACTATAATAGCTGCTCTGCAACATAGGTCACTAATACATGATATGTATAACTGGGCTTCCAGAGAGAGTGCTAGTGAATTAGGTCCATACTGTGTCTGAGCACATGAGATTTTATTTAGGAGGACTGTGTGGAATAAGAGGACGCCTTTTTTCATGGCTCATTAGTGTTTTTTAGCTGCAAAGCTAAATGTTTACTTAAAAACTTAAGTCAGTTTATGCAAAATTTAATGTATTAAGTATTTTAAGTATTTAAGTTGTTAATGTTTGCCCATTACATTTAAGCTCAAGTGGACAAACATTTGCAGTCCAAAGGTGGGCAATAAAGTCGCAAAAATGTATCACAGTATTACAAGAAATTTGTGATAATGATGATACAGAAAAAAAAAATTGAAATATGTTTTAAATGTGATTGTATGCATTGTCGTGCAAAATTTCGATAGAAAGCACCTAAGCATAGAAGAAAGTGTTTGTATTAATGGATGAATGAGGCACTATATACTGCATGAACCAGTCCATTTACCATTTAGAAGTGCATAGCAGAGCATTTCTAAGTGGAAACAAAGTGGAGGACATTTTCCATCCTTCTTTTCAGTTGCTTAAAAAGTTGCTTAAAATCCTCTTTTTCCACTGTTTGAATTATTTCCATTCGTGTTTACGCCTCCTGTCATACAGAGTCTAACTAGCAAGTGCCCCAGTTAGGCTCAGTTTGTTTAGTTTTGGGATGTACATCACCAGCTGCTCGTATCTGCTCTTTTCATGACTTCCCAGCCTGCTTATATTCATTCCATGGTGTATTTTTGCCTCAAGTGGTGAAACAAGTTCTTTTTTTGCATATTTTGCATAGCATTGTGCTTCATTGGAAGATGTTGAAGTCTCTTGTTACTAAATCTTCATCAAAGGTGGACATGTGACTTTGGCTGTCAGACGTGTGCTTTTCTCGTTGTTGTGCACATTAGAAAACATTAGACCAATAATATCATGATATTGCACTTTATCACGCAAAAATGATACCAGTATTGTCACAAATGATATGATGGATTCTTATGATGTGTTTGTTGACACTGGGAAGTCTAGCTTAGTTCAGGGGTCACAAATCTGCAGCTCTGAAGTCACATCCAGAGGCTACTTTATGTAAGGCTTTGATAAGAAACTAGATGAATTAGGGCTAAAACTAAAGATTTTTTTAAAAAAAGAAAAGAAAACTTCTGTAACCTATTAAAAAATGAACAATTTAAACTAAAGTTATTATAATTTTATTACATGTATCATAAGTCCTGATTCCCACTAGGAATAGTTTCCAACCTGCGGCCCTTTGCTGCATGTCTTCCTCTCTCTCCACTTTCCCGTGTGTCTACACTGTCTCTATCCAAATTAAAAAAAAACCCAAAAACGATTAGAAGAAGCATTAGTAGGAAGACGGTGACAGACTTAAAGCTGTTGATTGAGAATCAGCCTAAACTAGTACATATTTAGATCATCAAAATTGCTTATTCAAAACACAAATACTTAAAACTTTACTTTCTGCTTATGTGATGATCAGAGCTAGGGTTTTACGTTGGGCATGAGCTGCAGAAGATTGTCAGATTTCACCCTGAACTTTGGGTTGGGTTGAAGAGGGACATTTTAAAAAACCTGTCCCCAATGTGAAAGCCCAAATAATTTAGTAGCACCCATTTGTCGGTACTCTGGAAACGGGACATGGATTGAGTTAAATCTTCTCTGACTCACAGCTGATCACACTCTGGAGAATAGTGCTGTCGTGTCATGTTTGGTCTAACACGCACAGTTGACCTGGAGCATATTGGTGCTGGTCAACACAAAGGTTAGGCTCTGACCATTATGCTAAGTTAAGCAGTCATTCATTCATGGGATAATCCATTTCCTTCACTGGCAGATGATGGATTGAATGCTTACTGTTGAAGACTATCCCTGAAGACCATCGTCTCCCGCAGTACTCTCAGAGCGACTAATTAAAATAACTTGGCACTGTATCTACTCATTGAGTCAGCTGTAGAGATGAAGATCGCTCTACTTAGACCTCTTCTTCTTTGTCTTTTCCATTCACTCTTTCTCTCTCACACTAAAACATCAACACACACCTGAACGTTTATTAGATCAAACGCTAATTCATAAGCTGATTAGAGGAACTGTGCATTTTGCCATTAAAAGTCACACACGCATTAATACACACACGTTATTACTGAAACATTTACAAAGTGTACTTTGTTCTTTCCTCCAACTCATACCCTTCTCATACAGCATGTCCTCTCTCCTCCTTTTTTCCCCTTTGAGAACAATCCCAGCTATATTTAGACAAAGAGAAGAGAATTTTGTCTGTGAGTGCAAGCAGGGTAATGCTTTCTCCTTGCATAAGAGTGGCTGTAATTAGGTCTATATGCCACACACTTACACTTTCACAAACATACACCATCTGTCTTGTGTGTGTGAGTGTTTGTTCACAAACACAATTTTAGTCATTAGCTTGGGTTCCACTGTATCCTGGCATCGTTTTTAATGTTAAAGAAGAAAGGCATGGCTGCTTCTTAATGGACTGATTTTGTTTTCTGGTTCTGGTTTGAATGAAATAGATTGTAAAAGAAGGAGTGCAACGCAAAGACTGGACAGTTACTGTCTAACATCATTGCACTCTATAGTGAAGCTGTGCTAATGTATGACACAAAATATCATTCATGCGAGATATACCATTAGTGCCAGACATGCATGCACGCACATCTATCTATCTGTCTGTCTGTCTGTCTGTCTGTCTGTCTGTAGGGGTTGGCTGCTAATCTCTCAGTAGACTTTTCTGTGCTTTGATATTGAACTTTAAGGGGAAACTTAACACTGATCAGAGACAAATAACTGTGTTGTTATTCTGTCAAATTAGTACCATCTATTAATGTTATAGATGAACAGGACTGATAACGTTTGCTGTCAAGCTGCCATATTAATGTTAGCGTTTCATTATGTTGCTGTTGAAAGACTGCTAATAGTTAAATGGCGAACGTGTGCATCAGTCAGGTTACTGTTTATTATAACTTTTTAACACTGAAGTGTTATCGAAACAAAAGCTTTACTGACCTCTCAAATGCCTCATAAAGTGTCGTTGGATGTTTTGGACTCAGTGAAGGACAGGCTGCGTGCCTGCCTGTCTGCAACCATGCCGTGTGACATTGTATTCTAAACAGCGTGGAGGCAGAGATACTGTTGCGAATGAGCAACCGATTCAGTAGTCATTTTTAATATCAATCGCTGTGAAGTGTTGATTTTTTTTGACAACTCTAATTATAAAGTTTGTTTTCTGCTCATGTTTGTGTGAGTGAGTGTAATAACGACCAAGCTAACACATGTAACTGCATCACTCAAAAAGTTTACAGCTGTGGGACTAGAGGCTGTTTGAGAAAGCTGTGGGGG
>NW_005187469.1:297165-299503 GCF_000239375.1 Pundamilia nyererei | reverse complement strand
CTAAACATTTTCTCACAGCCTGTAATGAAACAATAAATACAACAGATGTCACCTATGCTCACACCTGTTAGTTGTATTAGTTTTTTTTAATGACCTGAATTTTTCCTTCGTATAATTTTTATGTCTCACAAATATTCATTTTTTTTTTATCCCTCTTTAGCGTACTCTGTCACATCAAATAAACCAGTTTTGTATTCTGATGGAGGAATACTTGCACAGAGGTATGAATCAAAACAGCCTACATTGAGCCCAACTTGAGCCCAGCTATTGAGACTCCATAGTCACCCATCTACTTGTTTCCACTGAGAGCTGCTCTACTTGACTAGTGTTGTTCCATCAAGGTGATCTTGTCTGTGTGATGATTACTGCTGAATTAATATTGCATAATGCACAGATGCTATAACCCAGGCTCAGGTGGTAACAACATGTCATATTGATTATGTCATTCAGTACATTTTTTTCATAGTAGCTGGGACAAATATCACAGTTTGTTTTCATACCCTGATCGTAGGAAAATCTTTTCATGTTGCTAGTGTATAAGGCACGTTATCACATTATGCTGTCAGAGCTCATATACCATGAACAACTCTCCACTGTCCAAAGTGAATGTATTTTGTGTATTTTGTGCCGAATGTGTACTATCTTAATCATAGAAAGACCCGGAGTACAAAAGTTTCTGGTTAAGTTTTCCCTCTAAGACTCAAATAGAAGTTCACGTCTCTGGAGTTTTGCCTCATTAAAGCAGGCATTTTTCCTTTAGTGGGGACCCACCATAAAATCACCTGTGACATCCAGCCCTGCATATGTGTGTGCGCACATACTGGTGCACTCATAGCCAGTTGGAGCAGATACCACAGGAGTCACTTCACTGTATATAAATGCACTATGTGGTGCAGTTTTACCCTGAACATCAGCTAAAACACTCCATGTGTGCAGAGGGACAGAAAAGAACTGTCACAGAAATACAAACCAGGCCACAGAATTGGTATTTGGGGTAGGTTAATGAGGTTAAAAGGTACTTATAGGTACTTATTTATAGCAGTGTATTTGGAAAAGGTAGTAGAACTGTGTGCCTAAATTTTGCTCATTTAAAATTAAAAACACTAATAAGATGGTTGTCGTTGGATCACGTCTATTTTTAATCTATTTAACATGTTATCTACATTCTACAGAACTTTATTATGTTATAGGCGTGTTTTGAAAGCAGAGGATATATCTTTAACAATCTGAGATCACAGCTGATACAGATCAGTTTAAAAAAGGCTTCAGCACATCTTGTCTCTGTGTTCAGACATCTCACGTGTAGAATTGCAGTATTAATTTGGTCCATTAATATTTAGTGCTTTTAAAAAAAATATTTTCCAGTTGCACTAACAGGAACATCTCGCCTTCCTTAAAACTTTATTAATTTATGTGAATGAAGTGAACATCTCTGGCTGACACAAACTAAGATACATGAGGCAAAAAGTCAGAGAATGAATTTCCACCTGAAACTAGCCAAGCTAAAAAGAAAGAATGAGAAGCCATGATTCAAAATGCTGCAGTGCTCAAACTCTGTTGCATTATTTTTTTTTTCTTTTACAGTTAGTTTTTAAAACTGCTTTAGCAGTGAAAAATGGGAAAGTGCAGTCATGTTTCCCTCCGTTATTTGTTGCACGGGCTAACATGAAGAAACGTATGGATCATTTATTTCAGGTAGGAAGGACGAAGCTCATATGTATGCAGGTGACACAGAGGCAATTTTCTCTAAAACTAAGGGTGGGGGTGGGAGGTTGGGGGGTCTGGGAATTAATACTTAGTAAAGCGAGAGTTTGTATGAGACTTTAAATGTGAGCATGTGCGAGAGAATCTCTGCAGTCCTTTAGCTGACTTAATTTCCCTTGACGGGAGGTCTCCACTTGTACTCTCTCTTAGAGAAATAAGAGTGCTCTCCAGCCCAGAGCCTGTGACACTTGACTGACTGACTGACTGACTGAAAGGCAGACAGAAGAAAATGAACTTGCTTTCTCTCTCTCAGTCCCAGTAGAAGCAATGACTTATAGAGAACTATGATGTTTATTGCAGCCCCAGGTATGCTGTGGATGGGTTTAGCAGATGTCCGAAAAATGTGATTGAAAACTAAAAATAATCTGAAAGAAAAACAAACAAAAAGCCCTGAAGGCAAACTTTTCAAACCATGATTCAGAGTACAGAGTAATCCTGCTGCTGTGTAAAAGACGGGAGCCTTTTTTCCAGAAGACAAAATAAATAAAATAAATCACTTAACAATTTAACTGAACCTACTAGAATCACACTCTAGACTTTATGAAAGGAAGTATTTAGATAAAGGCAGCTGCTG
>NW_005187469.1:262538-297059 GCF_000239375.1 Pundamilia nyererei | reverse complement strand
GAGAGAGTGTGTGTGTGTGTGTGTGTGTGTGTGAGAGAGAGTGTGTGTGTGTGTGTGTAACTGACTGTGCTCAGAAATACATTTCAAAAGATTGAAACTTCCAGGAAAAATGAAGCTACAGCTGTTGCCAGACTTTTGAAAGCACTGCCTTCCACCAGCATGCACAGTGCTTTTTCTAGATCACATGACTTTTATGCTCATATAGCCGTATCCTGACCTGTTGTTCCAGCCACATGCCGTCTTTATATCATTTCTGGCGTTGTGCTGCAAAGCTTCCCAGTTTGGAATAACAGTATGAAAAATGCTGGAATCAGGCAACGTGCTACCGCATAACGTTTTGAGATGCTGCTGGCGGAGTGTTATTTATATAGCTCGGAGCAGGACGGAGGGATGCCGGGTGGTTCGACTTTCTTGATGATAAATAAAGGAAGCTGCTGCTGTGCATGTGTGTGGGTGTATGTGTTGTAGCTCCGGGTGTCTGGTTTAAACTAAAGACTGGTGGTCCTTTGATTTGGCACCTGAGTGTGGTAGATGCTGTACAATGCTTGCTTTTTGTCAGACGCACAAACACACATGCACAGACATCAGCAAATAAAGTTCTCATATCGTTCACCAGACTGGAAACACTGGCAGCCTCGAGCTTTTTAAGTGATGCTTTTTGTTTGTGTGTGGGTTTTCCTGCGTGCACGTTTCAATGTAAGCGCAAGCAAGTTTGTTTTTTTTTTTTTGGGGGGGGGGTGCACAACATTGTGTTTTTGTGAATATAGCCTGTCAGTCTGCTTTGCCGAGTACAAACTGGCATCATTAGTGGGCCTTAGGCTGGCTGCCGCAGCACACTGGGCTGAGCACTGACAGCAAGGAAATGTGGAGTTTAAAAACTGTTATTTTTTTCCATCGTATTTGTATATTTGACAAGTTTGCATCTCTGAAAACATCGTTACAGCTCAACTGACAAATCGTAGTAAGACGTAGCAGCATCTGGCAATGCACGCGCTCGTAAATGTGCACACACCCTGAATGCTGTCAGTGATAAGAGAGCAATCTTGCAGCATCAATCAGACTTAAAAACAGCAAACACATTAAACAATTCCAGTTAAACAAATTATGAGTTTTATCCACACTCACCCTCTGAAATGTTAACTACCTAAAAAGAAAACTCTTCAGAAGCCTTTTTCAGTTTCACACCTATAAAACATAATGGCGTTCGCTGTGGTGGAGATAAATGGTTTCTTGTAATTCTCCTCCGCTCTGTTGAGTTAGTTCTGAGAAACTGGTTGAATAGAAAACAGTGTGAATAAGCGCCTTGATATTGGCTACAACTTCAAAATGAGTTCATAAACTGAGCAAAGTTGTTGAATTACATTCAGTTATCTCAAATGAATAATAGGATTACATTCCCACACTATGAGAGGATTACGTGGCACTAGAACACACTGAACATGGTGTTTTTCTTTGATTGCCACATAAGAGGCTAGATTGCATTTACGTGTAGAGAATGACAAAAGGTTATTTGAGGCTAGATTGTGGATTTCAAACTAAAGGAAAAACTTAGAAAATTCCTTGCATAACTGGTAATTTGCTGTACTTCCTGTACTTTCATGCCGATATCCATGTACTTATTGGTTGGCAGAGGGTTGTGGGCCATACTACAGCCTATTTTTGTAGACACATCCTGCAAACAATTCCTGGTAATATTTACAGCAAAAACTTGGTGATGACTACCAAACACCTGGACACACAGCCATTAGTGTGATCTATAATATGGTATTTTTAAGACCAATACTGCTGGTATGGGTATTTGGTGAATTAATTTTTTTTAGTTGTAGTTACATATGTGCTCCTATATGCTCAGATTATCTGGTGGTATTTTTCAGGTGTGCTCCCATCACAGTAGTTGCACAGTGTCCCCTGGTGGATGAACTATGCAACATCAACACCAATAACACGTTGCTGAAGGGTGTTTCTCCCGTCTCTTTGGCTACGTTCACACTGCAGGTCTTAACCCTTGTGTGGTGTTCGTATTTTTGTTACTCAGCCAGTGTTCATGGGTCTGGTGGACCCGCTAGAGTTTTGGCTTTCCAAATTAACACTATCAAACAATTTTATGTTAAATTACTCAACAGATGTTTACTTCATCCCAATTACAAGACATATGAACAGCAAACATGGTTAATTTTTTTCCCTTTACCTTTGTTAGATCACATTTATGAATTAATGTGCTTCTCGTTTTTCTTTTATATAAAATGTTATAAATAAATCAGTTATAATCAAGTGGAGTGAGTGGAAAGACACAACACATTTACACGTGAAAAAATAATTAATTGTTTAATTTTTCTTTTGAAAAAAACTGAACACGGGTCTCACAGACCCGAACACCATACAAGGGTTAATGCTCAATTCCGATTTTTTGATCAAATCCGATTTTTTTTGTCTGCTTGTTCACACTACAAATAAAATGCGACAGCAACGCGCTCTAGTGTGAACGCTCAAAGCGGCCCGCTCAAAGAAGACGTCACACACAACGCGCTCTGTTTAGACCCAGAGCAAACAGTATTGCTTGACTGATGGCCCTTAATATAAAGACTTCGGACTTTACGTTTCCCAATTTTTGCTTTAAGTTATTTTGTTATTTACATAATAATGTAACTAACCTAATAATTATCCTTATTGCTGTTTTAGAGAGGAGCGGTGCTTCAAAGGATAGTTGCAGATTTCTGTCAGAATCTGCAGATTATACAGTACAAATAAAATGTTCACGTTGTCTTCCCAAGAGTTTCGCTGGATGGCCAGGAAGCGTTCACGATGTCTTCGCAGGCGCTGATAATTGGCGTCTGTCTTGTGTCAGTGACGTAAAAGACGGATTTGATGCGACATAACCGTTCAAACAGCAGTCGCTTTCTAAAACATCGGCTATGTATCGGATTCAGTACCACATACGAAAGTGACCCAGATCGGATTTGAAAATATCGGATTTGTGCCGTTCACACTGTCATAGCATGATCGGATATGGGTCGCATAGGGTCAAAAAAATCGGATTTGGCAAGCAAAATAATTTGGATTCTTTTCTGGGAAACTGTCATGCTTTCCATCTTTATAAGTAGCCTTGCAGGAAAAAACAAAGCTGAAAAATGTGTATAAGTTTTGGTCAGCATACTGACCATAATGCATTTATTTGTTTAACAGCGTCATTTATATCTGCTTTTTAGTGTAGATCGTTGTTGCTAAAGGCCCGCATGTTGGGTTTCTATCCTCGTGTCAGTCCTCCACTCTGATCATCTTCACTTCTGTTTGTTCAGAAACCTCGACAGGTCCCTTCTGTGTCTTTTTTCTCTATCGGCTTTGCTTCGTAGCTTTTGTCAACTTGACTGTCCTGCTGCCAGCCTTCTGTTCGTTTTTAATCTGTACTCCCACTTTGTTGTCTTTTTATTTTCATCTCTTTGTTCTTAACTTTTATTTGCTCTGCCTTTTGGCCTCCTGTGCCTGCTGCCCTTTATTTTTGAGTCTGTCATGGGTTTTTTCCCTTTGTTTTCAGGTTTTCCCCTACTTTAACCCCCATCACCATTCCTTCTGCTATTAAATATCTTTGGAATATTTAATGCTTGTGAGCTGCCTCACAGTGTTGTAGAGGGTAAAAAATATGTGTTTGCAAATTTTTTAAGACAATTACATAAGAAAGCATGATTAGCTGAGGTCAAACAAAGTATTAAATTAAAAACCATGAGGTCTAGCTCAAAATTAATGCTGTCCATCCCACGGACTAATCTCAAATCTCGTGGCGATAGAGCCTTCTTTGTGGCAGGTCCCAAACTTTGGAATAGTCTTCCCCTAAATATTAGATCTGCACAAACACTTGATCAATTTAAATCTAAAGACACATTTTTATGCCCTGGCTTTTAACACACCCAAGCATTTTGGTCTTATTTTAATAGTCTTAGTTATTGTTTTAATTGATTTATTGCCCTTTCATTGTTTTATATTGTTATCATTATTTTACATTGTTTATTTTTAATGGCATTTTTATATTGTTAAGCACTTTGTGCAGCATTGTATGTCTGGAAATGTGCTATATAAATAAATTTGACCTTGACCTTAACCAATAAATAAATTTGCAAAATACTAGCAATCCAGGTTGCACTCTCCCTATTGCCCTATGACAGCTGGAATAGACACCAGCCCACCTGTAACTCTGAACTGGATAAGCAGAAGAAGACGGATGGATGGATGGATGGATGGATGGATGGATGGATAATTGGATGGATGGATGGATGGATGGATTGATACCTTTTGATTAAAAAAGCTGTCTGTCTCTCTGTCCCCAGGTCTTCTCTGACGTGCCCCCATTGCCTTAAGCAGAGCAACACCTTTGATCCATTTTTATGCATCTCTCTGCCTATTCCTCTACGACAAACCAGGTAATGCATGATACATAAGGCATGAGATCCAGTCTAAAGTATATTTGTTGCTGTTTGTTTACTAATTATAACATCAAATATAACTTATTATGAGCATAGGGTAACAACTTATTTTTAAAAAAACAAACTAGTTTTGTTTTTTTTTACTTCACAAACTGCATTTTGCTTGTTCTCGGCATCTTTAATTAAACATTAGTGCAGATTTTTAGTTGTTCACTTTGGTCTCCCTGTGGTCTCTAAAGGTGTTAAGTTTTAGTGCAAGTGTTTCAAACTTTCTACAATAGTCTGGTGTGCAAGGAAAATCCCTCACAGATTGCTGTGCAGTCATGTAAAACCTTTTCTTGGCTTTTTGACAGTTGACACTGTGAACATATGAGGTTGTCACCAGATAACAGTGATATGGATAGTACCTTCTAGGCTCCATGAGTAAATAAAAACATTAGAAAAACAACACCGCAAAACATTCCAAAATGTTGCCAATTTAGATTATAGAAAAACATGCATGCATTTATACTAACATGCTCTATACACCAAAAACAGCCATGTTCATATCAAAGTGATAAATGCTGGTCAACCGAGTTCCTGACCACACACTTCCTGTGCTTCCATTTTTAACCCAAGAAGCTGCATGCCAGCAAGGTTCTGTGGTAAAACAGTGCGGCTCTGACGTGTGAGCGGGGAGAAAGGGAGCTAGCAATAGAGTCAGATGGGATGTTTTATTTTGACAGCAGAGATAATGGTGAAGGAATACAAGGAACAACAAAAATCGTACGAGACACCTGTTTTCTTGCCATCCAAATGAAGTAGCAGAGGCACAGCAACACAGGCAACCTCATCCACACATCACTGATAGTTTTCACCATACATACAAAATGCATTACTAGCTGTGTGGGTTCATGATTGCAAATTAATTACTTTTCATTCAGCTGAATTAACTTTAACTAGACTTTAACTTGACTCTGAATAACTGATAGTTCTACTCGTGTGTAGAGGTGCTGATTTAAAGTATTTTGCCTGATTAGATCTCTTCTTAAAACTGTGAGGGAAGTTTGATTAACTTTTTTCACCAGTTGTTGTGCTACAAATTAGACTTATATCATTCTCATTTGCAGATGGACCAGGGATTTATATCAAAGCTCTAATTCACATTCAAATTAAGCTTCAGTCTAATTATCCAAAATGACGTGCAGTTGAATTTAGGTTATACAGTAGTGGGTACAACACTGTAGATTTTGTCCTATGATATTCATATGCAATCTCCCTTTTTCACAAATGTTCGCCCCTACAAAAAGCATCTAAAAAGACATGAAATATGCTGGAGTCTAAGCCATCTGTTATGGGGTGAAAGGCAGCGTACACCCTGGACAGGTTGCCAGTGTATCTCAGTGTATCACAGAGAAACAGATAACCATTCACAGTCACATTCAAGGCCAGTTTAGAATCACCAGTTAACAGTAAGGCTTTGGAAGCTTTTCAGTTTGCCTTCATTTGCTACACAATGAATCTTCCTATTTTCAGGAATGCAGATGTCACTCTTCTGCATCTTCTCTGCATCCACCAAGCTAACTCCAAACTCATTTTTGCAGCTCAGGCACTCACTGTCTCGTGACAGTATGCAGCCTGTTCCTGCAGTTGCCATAGCCTAGCACACAGAGAAATTCATTCAGGTTCAGCTTGAACTTACTGCTGGCCAAACATTGACCTGACACACACACACATATGCATGCACACACACAGTGGCCTCATTGCACCGTCCTGCTGCAGCAGTATCCCAGCTGAATGCTGATAAGTCTGAGACCCCCAGAGAGACAGAAGGGTCTGGCTGCCAGCATGGCATCAAGGCCTGGGTGCTGTAGATAATGCCAGTATGGCAGAAAGAATGAGAAAAGCAGAATGGGAATGTTTTCTGCCGATCACCTAACTTTACAATATTTAACCTTGAGCAGTCGTGGCATCATTGTTACCAAGCTTACTGTTATTCAATTTAAAATAGTCAAAAAAGTTCTAAACACAAATCTGTCACATGACTTCAGTCTACTGTGCAGCCATCACTGGAGCCTTTCTGTGTGAAGTCTGTAGATTCCCAAGACTTGCATTTTAGGTTAACTTACTATTCTTAAGTGGCTGTAGTTGTAGATATGAGTTTTCATTGGGTATCTGTCATATGGGTGGGCAATACAATACTAACAATGCAAAGGCTGCACAGGTGTATAGAGTATTTGATTGGATGAAGCCTGTTTCTCATTTTGTAATTGTACAAGTGCTTGTTTCATAACCACACTGTATGTAATCACTATAATGACTGACACAAGGTGTGAAAATCATGAGTGGATAGGCAAAAAAATTACAACCTATACTTCCTGTTACATAAGAGTAAAAGGCTGTGACAGACAGACTGGAAAAATGACTGAAGCGATACTTTCAAATACACAGGAGTAAACTAAACATCAGCAGGCTGTAGCAGGTCTCATAATGCTTTTAATGCTGTCATAAAATTAGCTTTCTTTGAATTGACTTGTAATGGTTGTTGTTTTTTTATTATTTGGGGGTTTTTTGTATTACAAATCTCACACACTGATCAGTTCTTATCCAACTGTATCTTGCTGTTCCAGTTATTAATTTCTAGGGGAATATCAAATGCCACAGATATTTTATTTTTGACAAAGATACACTATCATAATGCAGGACTGCAGGTGGGAACATGAAAAACATGATGCCGTGCAAATATAAAGCTTTTGTGGCTCCACAGGTAGCTGCATGAAGTGCGATGAAACACCCCAAGTGAAATCACTGACGTCTGTATTATTTGGGGCTGGGAGTAGTTGTGAATAATGCAAGCAACAAGTTTTGCCAACAAAAATAAACAAATGAATGAAAAAATAACCCTCATTTTGCTGCAATTTGTCTTTAAATTCTGTTTTCTCCTGTTTTTTAAAAAGAAAAACAGCCAAATTCAGTAGCGCTATAGGAGTGATTGGCTCTCTTTTAAAATGTTTGCCTTGCTCTAATGTCTTAAGTTATGTAAGAACAACTGCAACCACCACTAAATGCAAAAGGAAAAATGTAAGTGCTTTGTTTTGGTGACAACCACGTTTGCTTAAAAGGTCATTTGCGAGTGGAAACCTTTTCCCGATCAATTCATACAAGTCTGTCAACGTCTATGCAGTGTGGGTGCCAGAGTAGCAGGGACATGTGGCTCCAGTCACTTAGGTATTCAATAAAAAATGAAATCAAATAAAAATACAGAGTGGATTCACACTCTTGCTTATGTCGTTTGACAAAACAGACATTATAAATTGAAGTACACTTTAAGACCCACTTAATTTACACATAGAATAGTACTACAAGCATCAATCATATGATAATAAACATATTAAAAGGGGCACCTAAATTATGCGATTAATTACAACCATAAACAGATAGTACGCTCATAGAGAAATGTGCAAAAGTATCCATCTTTTATTGGAGAGGCAAAAAGAAAAGAGACTATTTGTAGTTAAACGAAGGACTGTCTTGCTGTGAGGCAACAACACTAACCATCACACCACTGTGCTGCCTTTTTTTCATTACCATACTAACTTGATTTAACATATAGTTGTAAAAGGATATTGGGGATCAGAATGCAGCTGAGAGACCACAGTGACCTTTTTGGATGGCCTCTGACCTCCAAGGCATGTGTGTAACACTGATGCTGTCTATGTGAAGAGACCATGCTCACAGACTTTTAACAGACGATACAATAGTAACACCACTATACATGTTAATGCGATAGAAATAATATTTCAAGCAAGCACTTTCTGAAAAAAAAGTTCATGCTCATAGTACATGTAAGCATCTAAACTGGGAAAGCACTGCAGCAAAATAGGCATGCTCAAGAAAATAACTATAAATATCATTTATATATCTAGCATCAAGCTTAAGAGCACTTTGAATGTTTTTGAGTTCTGTGCACTTGTTGCGGTTCGCAGGTTGTTGTTTAATCGAGACTATCAGACTCTAAACCCACAGAGAGCTAGGATGCTTCAAAAAGACTGCTTTGTAGGATGACATCTCCATTTCCGATTCGTCTCAAGTGTCATCCCACACTTCTCATCTCGTCTTGGAGTAACATACACAAAACAACTGCTCAGATACTCTGCCATCTGCTCTGTCAGCATCCCTACTACTAACACTTTATTCACCTGAATAATGCACGAGGAGAAACAGGAAGTGGAGGTGTCAGCGATTACACTACCTTCTTTCCAAATGGGATGGCGCAACTTTACTTTCACTCCTCGCTCTGAGTTTTTCTCTTTACTCTGTAATAATCAGTAGCAAACAAACACTCAACAGCAAAGCACAGTACAAAGCCATGAAGGGATTCCTTAATGTCTTCTGTATTTTAGATTTTTCCTTATCATTTTAACCCTCTCCTGGAAATATTTTAACGATATGCAATGACAACAAAGCCTCAGCATTTATTGGGTAATTTTGTGTCATTTCATTAATGATTACCACTTCATAAGTAATTTTTAATAAGATTTTTAAGGTTGTGCAAATTTGCTCCTGTGAACATGTGTCAGAAAAAAATCTATTGATGCTTGATGGTGACACCCACACCTTAAATAAACTGTCCTTTGGTCATTTTTACATTTTGAAGGTGGTTTGGTTGCAAAGCAAAGTGGCCACATTGTACAGTAGAAGGATAAAACTATTTTTTTAAACGATTTTACCTACATCTTACATTGTGTGTTTTGGATTAGATTAGATTATGTTATGGCCCATCTAGGTGTGGCCGGACCACAACATGAGGGTGATCCATCCTTGTCAGACCCCAAGCAGCCACATCACACAATTGGTACAGTTTGATAATGATTTATTTACAATATGTTGACTCGTTAGGTTTTTTGACACCAAAAAGGAGTTGGTTATAGCTTCGGGGTGGACTTAATGCCAATCCTTACCTAATCAAAAGAATCAAACCAAATGACAACAGCTTGCTTCACTCATTAAGAAAAACAGAAGAAAACTATAATCAAACAAAAAGGCAGTCCACCCCTGCACATTCCTGTATATGGTGAACAGCATTGGGCATGTTTCCAAAGGTCTGCTGGTTGGGAAGAGCCAAGGATGAATGAATGGGAGACCATGGCGGTGTCATCATATAAGTCAGGGGTGTCGAACTCCAGGCCTTGAGGGCCGGTGTCCTGCAGGTTTTATATATGACCCTGAATCAAATGATTAGTTCATATCCAGGCCTCTGGAGAGCTTCAAGACTTAGGAGGGGTTGAGGAGGTCATTTAAACATTTAAATCAGCTGTGTTGGATCAAGGACACATCTAAAACCTGCAGGACACCAGCCCTCGAGGCCTGGAGTTCAAAACCTGTGACATATGTCATTTCCAACTCATTAGCCAATCCGTATGGTCCGTCCTCTGGATCCACCAATCACGGAGAGGCACCTGCATACTGGGATTTTCATATTAGACAACAATACAACAGCAGTCATAACAATTACATTAGATTAGAGTCGCCTTTAATGTCTCCTTTGGGAGAAATGTATATTTGATAAATGACAGAAACACAACATGTAAGGTAGCACACATACCAACACACAGTCAAGCTGCACTTTTTACCATTTAGTAATTGATCATGACACTAAAAACACTTTATACCTTTACTCTTTATAAAGGATGCAATTTATATCATCAGTGATTTTCAGCGATTTTCCATCTCTGCTTTTAGAGTATCTCCTGGAGAGAAGATGGAGAAGAATGCTAATTATTCCAGGCATTTTAATCGAGTTTTGAATTCGTGATCTGAGCTTTGCAGAAAGGTTACCAAACCAAGTGCCAAAACGGCATTAACATGGACCATGGACCTTAAGCATTCTTAAAAAATACAAGCGCTGACTGTTTCATGAGCATACTGGATTCATCATGCTCCACATGATAAATACACGTGTTGCTTGAACTTCTTAACCTAGGTCTTAACTTCTTCAGATGTCACTAGAAAAAAAAGTCTTTGTAATCAGGTAATGAATTAATTAATGATGAATAGGGATTATTGGGAGCAAAGATATAGATAAGTAGAGAGGGTAGACCCAGTAGCCTATCAGGGCTTTTCTTCCTACTCATCCATCAGTTTTCTCAGTTTTTGGATCAGACTGACTCCTGTTTTTTGTTTTTTTGTTTTTGTCCCAATCCACCCCAAACCCACCCCGCAATCATTTTCACTCCTTGATTCTTCCCAGAAAGTGTTCATATTGCTGTGACATGTCCCAGCATACAGCCGCTTCCTGAGGGACCTGCAGGGGTTTTGCTCAGCTTGCCCAGTCATGCATAAATCTGGACAAACACTAGGGAGAGATGAAACCCTTCGGAGGTGAAATCTGACGAGTTAAATCATAGGAGATATTAAATGAGATCACAAAGTGATGTTTTATGCTCAGGAAATTAGATTTGATATAACAGTGTCAGAGGAAATCTTTTCCCTGAACTGATTAGATATTAAACAGCTCAACGGTTTTATTTTGCTGTTTGATACCTGGAGTTCATGAAGACCCAGCTATCCCCAAAAGCGTCTCTTTAACAAACCAATGTGTTTTTGTTGCCCCTGGCATTTTTGAATGCTGCACAGTTGGATTAGTCAGTTTCCAGTTAAGATTTATATGTACGTGTCTTTACTCACACTATGTAAGAAAGACGTGTGTGTATCTGCATACAAATATATTGTATAAATAACTCAGCATGCCAGAGTTTAAAATATGTAACAATGTAAACAAAAATGCAGAATAACTTACTGCTGTGTTCATGAGCATGTATTGATCTTTCCCAGTGTGCTCTACCATTTCTTGCCTTACAGAAAAACACACTCACACCCTTTATTCCTCTTTTTATCTCATAGGCCAATGTGTGTGACGTTGGTGTTCAACACAAAGGGTCAGAGGCATCTGCGAGTGGGGCTGGCTGTACCGCTGTTTGGCTCCCTGTCCAGTCTGAGAGCTTTGGTAGCAGCGGAGGGCAACATCTCTCCTGACCAGGTACTCACACAGTGTGCAGTGTGTACAGAAGAAGTTGATTACACTGATCATGACCATGTTGCATTGCGGCCCCTTGAGAGTTCCCAATGACTAAATAATAAATAATAAGTCTCCTTCTCTACCCAAGCTGAGAAAAAAACAAAAGAAAAGAAAGATAACCTGCACTGGACCCACTTTTGAGACTTTTAGCTGCTATTGTATTCATATTGTACAGATTATTAGGTTGCTTAAAAATATCTTTAAGTGATTGTGATCAGTTCCGAGGTGAATCCAAGAACTCAGTGAGAGGAACAAAAAGCAAGGTTTTATTTTTAAAAAAGGATTGCAACGGTTCTCAGAAAGTTCAAAGGAAGTAACAAAGAAAAAAAACTAAGCCAAATGTGATAACGTAGGCACTGGGTATACAACAATACACACAGGAACACAGAAAAATAAACTCACAAGGTAAACAGACAAAGGACAAATGGGGCACACAATTACAAAGGAGGGAAAAGAGTAGAAAGTAAAACTAGAACATGCCTCTTTTTTATTTCCCAAGTTGCAAATATTTAATTTTTGTCTTTGACTCCTGTCCACGTGTCTTAGTCCCTCCCACCAGACACGTGAGCGGATGAGGTCAGAAAGACACACAAAGACAGTGGAGTCAAAGCAGCATTTCTAAAATCTTATATCCTGTTCTAAGAACTCTCATTTGAACATTTAATGCTGAATTTAATGTCAATTAAATGTGTTGTTCGCTGCAACTGCCTCATAATTTATTTTTTAATTATTAGCTCAACTACTGCTGTATTTTATAATTTCAAAAGTCACAGTGCTAATGATGTTTTTTAATATTTAAGACAAGTTTTAAATTCACATCATGGCACACCGTGACAATACATTATACCTTAATCAAACAGAAAGAGTGAGAGAATGTTTGATCATTTCAGCTAACTGAAACAGTGTATGCCTGCCATGGATGAGTTCTTTAAAGAGTCCTCCTTCTGCCATGGATTGATTATTCAACCTATCTGTCACATTTCTTTTACATTGTAGGTAGAAATAGGTAGAAATACTTCCTCCCCCAGCAAGCCTTCCCTGTCCTCTGTTGCCCTTTTCCAAAAATAGGAAGTTTGTGGCGTCCATGGCCTCAAATGTGGGGAAGATGCTCTGCTTTTGTTTTAATAACATGTATGATTAGCAATTTCCCCCAAATAATTTTGTAGCAACGGTATAGTGAACAACACAAACACAAAACAGGATGTTTTGTGTTTTGCTTCTAATCATAGGGTTAATGAGTAAAATAGTAAGCAGAAGCCATTTCTCTAGCTGAGTGCATCTGTACGCTTGACTAAATGCACACACTTCCAGCTGAATGTCACCAATAGGTAAAAATGTCAAAGGAAAAGTTCCAGAGGTGTGTGTTCATCAGTCATTGCCCTGTCCTGAAACAGATGATGAATGTTGTTGGCTTTGCTGAAGCTGGGTCCGTAGCAGCAAGCGAGCAGCACACACTCAAACAGCCCTCATCAAGACAGAAGTGAAATGCAATACACTCACATTGTGTACTATTTGTCAGCTTGTTGGTTGATTTTGTAAGTGCGGTTGCACCACAAGATACTGGAGATGGGTGTGGTCTGACCAATCCGTACCGAGTGGAGAGTTCCGTTTATTGTATTTCTAATGTGTATGTATCCAAGTATGAGTTATCTTAACTGTTGCACAAATATATTTTCATATATTTTTTATTGGTGCGGCTTGGTGTACATCAACCTTTATACACTAGAACTTACACAATAAGCCCATCAGGCTATACAAAAGAATTGCAGACAAAGGGCAGAACAGCTGAACTATAACAGATGAAGACAAAGTAAATACAAAATGAAATAAAATAAAGTAAAATTGTAACACTGTGATCATTTCTGTGGTTTTGACAAAAATAAATTTAAAGACAGATGGATTCCCATTCAGAGGGGATTCAAAGTGCTTAGATTAACATGCAGGCAATTATTCCCTCTTTTTTTGTCCAGTGCAGCTGCCTCCATTTGGAGGATTATTCCCTGTAATATGGCTCAGTGTCAGTCCCATCCATGCAATTAAACTTGTTAGACATCATGAGAAAATATACAATGTACACTGTGCAAGACAGACATGGGAAGGATGAAGCCAGAAAGAGGCTCCATATCTAAAGTTTGCTTTCCAAAAAGAAAAAAAGTACCATTAATATGAGTTAAACATGAAAGTGCTGTTTGTTTTTTAGCAGCGAGTGCCTCGTTTACTTTGTGTGAGACACTGACAAGAAACTGAATCAGATGCACTCCTCTTTAATAGCAGTGGGATGGTTGAGGACATTTAGTTGAGCTGGATTCGACAGATCGAGTAATTAGCCCCTATCCTTAGTCTTTTTTCTTGTAAAACTGAAAAGTGCTTTTTAAAAATGCTTCTGGTGAAGTATAAATTTCACATTATGGCTTCAGCTTAGTCCTTTTTTGAGGGTGTCTTCTTCACCTCATTCTGGCGCGCTGAGCAGTAATGACACTCTTCGCCGGCCCTTGATGGTGTAGGGCAGCAAAACTCCCACTAGTTCTTGTTAGTAGTCCAACAGCTTTTAGGGATTGAAAAAGCCAATAATACTTCAGAAACATACTTCACACAGTAAAGATTTTGCTTCATTAAAAATCTGTGTTGTCTTCTGTGTTAGCTATGTGAAAGCCTGGTGACTGAATGGCAGATCAGATAAACATATACAGATTATTGCAGGGCTGACACATAGAGGAAGCCAAACATTTACACCTACAGGTAATGCATGGGGTTAGGTAATTCACCACTTAACCTAACCCCATGCATCTCTTTGGACTGTGGAAGCTGGAGTACCCGAAGAGAGTCAATACAGGAAAACATGGAAACTCCACACAGAAAGGCACCGCTTTGGATTCAAACCCAGGACCTTCTTGTTGTGAGGTTACATTTCTAACCACTGCACTGCCACCTGGAATAACATGGGAAAAAATACACAGGCATCCACACCAAAGTATCGGCAGGTGCTGGGCTGAGAATAAATCGACACACACATCACTCACTGCATCACGGCAGCTGTACGATTTCAAGGACTGCTTTGAGCTGTGCATCACTGAGTATTTGTTATGCTTTTTGCATCGCGCAACAGAGGCGCCTCTTTGGTGTTTGCCTGTATTTGATGACTGTGGAGTGACATGTTGTCAACAGAAATTCTCCTATTGAAGCAGTTATTCATCTGTCAGGTATATGATCATCGCAATATTTTGATTTTGATTGGACATCATCTTGCCATGTCATGTGATCACGTGATTTAAGATAGCACTGCTCTGTGCGGAAAAATGTACAGTTACCATGATGCCACAAAGACGTGAAACTGGTGTTTTACGGTGTTTTTAAATGTTGAATAAACACAAATAAAATAAAAATGATTTATATTAAAAAGCAATAACAACTCTGTTGGTTCATAAATTATTTCACAGGATCATCAGTCTTTTGTGGGGTTTTTTAACATGTTGTTTGTTGGGACTAAATTAAAAAAAGAAAAAGTGTACATATTTAACTGAGTACTGTATTTAGACTTCAGGCACTTCATCATCATCATTTTGCTCTGTCAGCAGTAAGTGTCATGACACTCTTTACTGCATGCATGGTTAGATACGAGCAACAAGACATAGAAAATCTCACATGTTAAAGGTTCTTGGCAGGAGTCAAGCTAAGTAAGCTACAATCATGTGGCTCATCCAACCACAACTAACTATCCAGTTTGTACTTCAGTGATTAAATCCATAAAACAGTCACAAAGGTGAGTTGCAGTGTCATTCAAGCTCCTGAACATTGAACTAGGAAATACACATCGCTGAAAACACATTTTACTAATTATAGCCCCTTTGCAGATGCTTGTATCGTCACGGTTTGTCCTGATGTTTTAGTCACAAAGTGTAATCTCTCTCTGTACCTGATCAGCAGTGTTACTCAGTGTGTGTGTTTATTCCTTTATTTTCAGGTCCGAAACATTCTTGCAGGAAACCGAAAGAAACGAGCTGTGCAAGCACTGCATGAGGCACGTTTGTAGAAACAAACATGGGTAATCTTTCTCTCTCGTGCCGTCTCTCTAGGTCATCCTGGTGGAGTTGTATTCCACGGGGTTCCAGCGTTCCTTCTCAGATGAAGACGACCTGACTGCAATTGCTGATAGCGATGTTGTCTATGCCTTCCAGGCTCCTTCACTCTCCAGTCGTGGAGGCTCCGCACAACACTCAGGTAACCATGGCAACAGGCTGTCCATCAAAGGCGCTGCAGACAGTGACTTCCCACACTCGTTTGGCAATTTATCTTTTTTTCTTCATTTCCAATTTTCTTTTTGTCAGCCTCCCTCGGTCCTTTTGATTAACTTTTATTCACACTAATTCGCACTTACACTTGTAACCGTTTTTCACTTCCACCGAGTCCTCATGTTTCATTAACCACCGTGTTTTTCAAAAGCTGAAACTTTAGTGTGTTGAGGAGAGGGTCACTGTCCGCAGGGTGTTTTGTATTCTTCCTTTCATTCTGTTTCTCTATGCATGATAGCACCTAAACAAATGAAATTACATGTCACGTCTGAACGGCAACATAATTCAAATAGAAACTTTGAGTTTTGTCGTATCTTTTTGTTCGCACATAAATTAAATTATTGTACCTAGGATGTTGAGTGTCGCAGATCATGGCAAGAACAAATTTTCTCTTGTCATTTAAGGTAACACTTAAGAGAGGGGCTTTTTATATTCTTGATCACCCATTCTTGCTTGCAGTCTCGGTCGTTGTGTCCTTGGGCAAGACACTTCACCGCCGAGAAAGGCTAAAAAATATAAGCAGTCTCCTCAAGGAATGTCTCTGTCTCATAAAGGAGTTGCAGGTAGAAAGCTGAGTCAGAGATTACTCATCTCCTAAAACTCGTTTCATCGACATTTGAAGCTTCTAAATGCACATCTTAGGTGAGGCTGAGAGCAAATAATGTCTTGTGCCGCTTTCATCTGTTTGATTTGTACGGAGAAGTGGTGAAAAAACCATAAAGCATTTTCCCATGTGCACATTTCATTAGTCAATTTCTAAAGCCATTTTCTGTTAGGTTTTATCAGAATTAGTTGATGTCTTTGGTAGCGTTTGCATGTTCCCTTCAAATTAAATTCTGCACAGAGAGCGAGCTGCTGCAGGTTTGCGCTCTCGAAGCGCTTCTTGCTTAGGATGATTCCCGCAGCTGTCCTTGTAGCACACAGCAAGAAGTAATCCACTCTAGATGCTAGTGGATGTACTATATGGGGTTTAGGTAAGGAAGCTGCCTGGACAGGGCACGTAGGAGGCAGGAAACTCATTCACAAACAGAGATCACAGGGGAATATTAGTTGTGCTTCTCACCTATTGGTGGAATCTGGGATCACATTTGTATTAATGAACTGGCAGGTTAAAGAGTAGCTAATATTCGATATGACTTTTGCATTTTCATGTGCACCTCTGTTGAATGATGTATAGCATGAACAAAAGTTCAGAGATGCAGTCTATGTGTGAAAACACCTTGAGTCTCTGAAGCTAGAAGCCCGAGGTGTGACACCTCAGGATCTACTATCCTGAGGTGTCACACTCACCAACTCTGAAATAAACTTTTTTTTCTTCAGTTTTCTCAGAACAACTTTGCAAAGGTGCATCCTCACTTCACTGGTCATGTGGCACAGCCAAGCTTGCCCTTCTCAGTCGCAGCACCTCACCCCGAAAAAGACAACTCCGGACTTAAAACCAGCACCTGCCACTGACCCCACAACTTACTTTAAGAGAACAGCTTCTAGTTAACCAACAACAAAGCCGTTATGAGAGATTTTGTTACCCCTGGAAAAAGAATGACATCAATAATTTATTTCAGAGCTCAAAGTGCTCATGAAAAATTAAGACTCTTCACTTTCTCAACAGGAGGCCTTTGTATTGTCACTTCGCAGTCAAAACAATGTCACAATACTGGGAGAGGGCGCAGGCATACAGTGTGGTTTCACTCACACTTGCATAGGAACACAAACGTTTGTCAAAAACACATTCACACGTTTCCATCCCTTCTGAGGACATTAGGCTATTTCCCGGACTCCTTCAGTCTAACTTTAAAACCTAAAGTTTTCACTCTGAAATCTATTATTTTATGGAAATCTAAAGGTTTTACTACACAACAAAGTCACACACAGCACTACTGTAGAAGTCAATTGATTAATCTAATAGACTTACACTATATGACCCTTGAGGTGAAGCACTACACTAAGTACAAACCTATATATGCAGGCATGCATCTGTAATGAATCACACATAATTATTCTGTGTCAAAGTGACTTTTGTTCTTGTGAACATCAGATGAAAATGATAAATTGTCACGCCTCATAATCACAGGAGAGTCTTAGCATGTATTGCATTAATTTACACACTCATTGCCATGTAGACCTCGGCATGACATTGTGGATATAACAGATGATATATGGATCTTTAATTTCTTCTTGTCAGTTGTTAGAAAAAGTATTTTTACATTAATAATACAGGGCAGCTTTTATTTGGAGAGTAATTAAATTTTATTATCTGGAGCACAGAGGGAAGGTGTGGAGTGTTTCAAGTCGAGCTGCTGGTGCAAAGGACATTAATCTTCATCACAGGAGGCATAACCTTCGAGAATTAAACCGTACTGTTGTTCGTGGCTTATCGAAACTTAAACAAACAGCGTTACAACTAAATAAAAAAGTTAAAAGAAAGATATTTTATATTATGTTGAGATCTCAGATTATCATTCAGCTCCAGTGGCAAGTGTTGATACATATGCAGATATGGAGATCGCTAAGAGAAAGGGTGAAGGGGAGTGCAGGTAGCAAAATTGCTCAGCAGGACTCATGTGGATTTTTAACCAGTAGGTATTGCTGGAGAAGAAGAAAGAAGAAAGTCATACTCAAATGAAATAGCAGGGATTGCTCTGAGGGAAATGGGGTGTAATTTTATACAGGATCTTTTCACGCAAGCCACATTTTTTAATTTATTTAGTTATTCATTATTTTGAGCAGAGCTCTGATATTGCTGCTGTCTGTCATGTAGTTTGTTTTGCAGTTTGTGTGGGAATGTGAAGCCCAGCGAGAAGCAAACAGATGACTGTATAGAAAGCCTTTAGGACTGAATGCAATGAATAGCTTACTCACATAACAACCTCCCCCGGAGGTCCGAGATTTGTTTCCTTCCAAGAGATGCAAATTAGTTTGGCTCATGTTTGGTTCATGTATGAATTCCACTTTTATCAGTTACTTTAATTGGGATCAGATCTCACCAGGCAGGAGTAGGAGCAGAAAAACAATAGTTTTAGGGACTTGGTACAAAATTGAAAAATAATTTATTTATGAGATTGTGAGTGAGTTGTGGTAGATGATCGGAATTGGAGAATGGGTTTGCTTGTCTTTTATTTGTGTCAACTCTCAGTAAGAATGTGCCAGCCTTACTAATGCATGTGTTCATGATGAAATAGACACTACAAGCATGTCCCATCCCTTCAGGTTTAATCTTTGATTTACAGAAATGATAAACGAAACCGTTTTGTGGCACGTAAGAGCAGCTAATTTTCCCAGATCATCTGTGACCAAATTGGATTTGTACACCGACAGTAATTGTCACAGAGTATAGACTTTATTGCCAAGGTTATTAAATGTGAAACCAGCAATGCAAAGGCTCAAAAACCTTATTTCATGTCTCATTTTCTTGACTAATTTGTTTCAGTTGGCAGAAATTTTTGCAGCACTTACGTTATTGCTTATGTTTTACTAAAATACTGACACATACAAATTTGCACAGGCATAAACGCAGTTACCTATATGATGTATTCTCAGGAGTCTCTATCTCGCGGTCGTGTTTCTGACAGCTGTAGGATGACTTATAGCAAAGTTATATGGTGCAGCTCAGAATAGTGCTACCTTTTCATGGTGGAAGCAAGGCAAGCAAACGTGGACTGAAAATGTGCTTTCACAGCACACAGTGGCACAGAATAAACACTTAATAAGGCAAATTACCGCACAGCAGATTCTCAACGTGCAGTCAGAAACACAGATGATTATTTTCTTCTTTACCTCTGCAACACAGAAAATTATATATTTGCTATGCCAACCTTGCTGCTTTACAAATGTGAGAAAGATAATTCTCTAACCATGTTTTCTATTTTAGGTCTGAACGAAATGTGAACAGAATAAGAGTCTGCAGACACACTGGAAGGCTCTGGGAGAGTCTCTGCGCAAAATTTGGAGACAATATTTTAACACTTGTTCAGATATTTTAGTCTGGACGAAAGTGACGGATCAGCTGTTTCACAGTTAGGTTTACCCACCTGAGTGGCTACTAAGAAGTTTCTCTGGGTGGAAAAAAATGAATATGAAAGTGTGATATTTTTAGGGGTTTTTTTGGCAAATAACTTGTTTTTGAATAGGCTCCATTAGCCACTGACTCCTTTCTTGTCCTTTTCCAACATTTTCCCCCTCCCCACATTTCCTCTTTGTGGGAAAACAAGGGTAATTAGGATGCTAATGATGAAGGTACAAAGGCCCAAAAGCTCTCTCTCCTCTATCATCATTATAAATATATGAATAATGAATAGCCCTTCATGTAACAGCAAGACAAAAAAAAAAGGGATAGAGAGCCTAAATTTCAACATCAAGAAAAGTAACCAAGTTTAGTGGAGAGCGGTTTGAGAAGGATTTCTTTCTGGCTGTGTGCACGAATGTGCTGGGCTGGATTTTGTTTAACTTTATCTGTAAACGTTCTGGGGTATATTGAATCAAAACTGCTCCATAGTACAGTAATGAGGTTTTGCAGCAGCAGGAGGCCTCTCGGTAGAAAACACTGAAAAATCAATTAGGTCTAAAGCGCCACAATATCGTCCTATTTCAGCCTTAACAGTCTGGGCAATTTGCACATAAATAGAGTGATGGGAAAGGGAGAGAGTAGGTCCAGGTTTGAGCTAGGTGCAGGGCAGCAAGTGTTGCACTATGGCTGTCCAGCTGGGCTTTATTAAAAAGAGAATCCCCTGGATTATACACACTGGTCTTATTTATGTGGTCGGCACATTAGATTGAAAATCCAACAATATCAATATTTATTAGACAATATTTAATTGGGCCGAGCAAATGGTACATTAAAAAGTCAAGATAGAAAGAGACAATAAAGTAAACAGATGCGGCTTTAAAAAAAATAAATGACTGATAACTCTACTAATGGTGACTTCCTTCTACTTTGAATGAAAATGGAATTTGTATAATATAAAAATAAAACTAGTATAAACAAATGAACATAAAATAAAGTTTCAAATTGTTTCAAATGGTGTGCGCCGTTTAAATTTGTCTACTATGATTAACTATTAACTATAATTTTGATATGATGAGACAAATTATTGTGCGTGTGCAGAGCTGAGATGTATGTGCTTATGAACACATACATAAATAGACTCGCACTGAGACAAAGACATCACACATGCAAATGAAATGCTGCCAAGTACATATTCCTTCCAGTTCCATTAAGACAGTTACATGCCGCCTAAAGCGAACTAAGTGCAGAAAAGCAAATATATTCCAGGAAGATTCATCAGGGAACTCGTGGCCCTCCAATAGAATTCATCATGTAAAATAACCTGAAGAGAATGGAGGCAAAAAGAAATTTCATGTGTCTACAGTCACTGCCCTGATCACCACAACTGCCTCTGGAAAGTGTTCTTAACTCATGTGGGAAATAAGAGCTACTGTCATCTCAGCAGCCTTATTAAGAAGAAAACAAACAGTGCATAAATGCCTGCATAAATGGTGGCTTGAATGCTTCATCTTTCCACAAGCATGTTGAAACATCTAGTGTACGATGAGCTCAGAACACATCTTAATTATGTTTAAGTAACCAGTCAGCAGGGCAGAAAAAAAGTCTTCCGTTTATGTTCCACTTTTATAGATGTTTTACAAAAGAGGGCTCTCCCATGTTGTTTGATTTGTTGATATTCCCGTTCACATGGCAGCAACTCAGTGCATTTAGGCATTTAGATGAACACAACTATCTCTGGGGTTTACAGAGAAAGGTCCGAAAAGAGAAAATAGAAAAGACTTCTGGCATCGTCAGACAGTGGCCAGACTGCTTCAAGCTGATAGGAAGACAACAGTGATTCGAATAACCGCTCGTTATTGCCAGAGTATGCAGAAGAGCATCTCTGAATGCAGAACACGTCCAGCAGAAGACCGTACCGGGTGCCACTCCTGTCAGCTAAGAACAAAAACCGAGACTGAAATTGACACGGGCTCAGCAAAATTGGACAACAGAAGACTGGAAAAACGTTGGCCGCTCTCATGAGTCTCAATTTCTGCTGAGACAGTTTGGTGTAACCAAAATAAAAACATGAATCCATGCTACCTTGTATCAGCGATTCAGACTGGTGGCGGCAGTGTAATAGAGTGGGAGATGGATATTTTCTTGTCATACTCACCTGAGTGTTGTTCCTGACCATTTGCGTCATAGATGTGCAGCTGATAAACCTTTATCAACTGACTGTCGCCACGATTTCAACATGGTCTTTGAGAAATGTTTCCAGCACCTTGTTGAATCTGCATGACAAAAATTAAGGCATTTTAAAGAGGGTCCAGCCTGCTACTAGCGAGGTTAAATTAATGAAGTGGCTGGTGAGTGTAGAATAAGATTAAGATTAGCAGAACAGTGCTTAACAGGACAAAATGCAGAAAAAGATACTTTGGGCGATTTGGAAATTATGTCATCACGAAGTTTGTGCAGCAGACTGTGCTCCGACTGCACCGTTTCATATACCGTCCTCTTTACTGTCTGCATGTGTTGTTCCTCTTAATAGGGTTTGTGCGGTGACCACTCTTGACACAACGTTGTGCCTTCCTGCTGTATATGACAGACGGTTAAATGGATGCATTTAAGGGAAGGAACATAGAGAAGAGAGGAAAAAATAGGGCAGCATCAGGTGTGTTCAGTTCCTTCTGTGCAGCTTGCCTAATCTGTAATTTTGCTCTTGGCATGAGGCTCAGCTGCTTTGCTCTCATCTGAGCCATTGTGTGGTCAGATGAGTGTTTGCTGCCAAGACCTCAGATTTGCTCAAGACTGTAAGGTAGCGGGTTCACCTGGATATTTTTGGTCGGGTATGTGGATTGTGCTGACACGTGTCCCTGATCTGGCTCCCGCACTGCTTGGAAGGAGTGTCTTTTCTCATCATTTATGTGCCGGAGTGTTCACACAACCTTATTGTTACACTTCAGCAATGAGCAGAAGTGTTTCCTAATTGACTTTTGTCTGAAACATTTCATCTGTGAATTGAATTTTGCAAAGTAATGGGATGATCAAGGGCACATTTCCAGCAAATGCTGACTCAAATCCTCTGTCGATACTAGAAGCAGCACTGTAGGCTCTCATTTTTAAATGCCATCTTAACCATCTTAAAGATATTTGTGTTCACCAGCTACAAACCACACTGTAGCCAGATACCATTATTTAGCATTGGCTTTCCAGACTTTAATGTGAAAGTTGAAGCTTGCATATGTCTGCATGAAAGCAAACTGCAGCTAGGCTGTGTTAAAGCTTACAGTAAGGAAGAGTAACATACTTTATAAAAGACTGCTTTGTCCTCCCAGGTGTAACAATCTGTCCTTCACCCATCTCACAGGTCTAAAAAACTCTCAATAATCTCCTGATGTGGCAATTACCACTTTTGCTATCCTTCATTACCTGACTCTTCTTTGTAGCTGAGGGCTGATTCATCCCTAACATTCAGATGATGGAGACTTTTTAGGGAAAGAAAGGAAAATAGATACTGACAATGATAAATAGAGTACCAGTGAGAGAGGATAAGATAAGAAAAAAAAGGAAAAATTAAAGGATGGCGAGTTAAGACGAGAATGAATGCCGGAGGAGTCTTCTGCAGGACTGAGTTGTTTAATTAATGTTGCCGTACACACCACCTCCATTCCCAAGAGCAGTTTCTGTTTTTGTTTCTTTCACCTCATAATCCTCTTTTTTTGTATCTCTTTTCCACTTAGTTCAGTTGCATCCACTTCAGTCTCAGGGTTTATCTTTTAATTACAAAGAGCAGATTACAAGGAGAATTTTACAGCAGCCATGACATTGTTGCAATAACAACAACAAATAGCTTACTGTGGGTCGACCTGATAGCCGGTTGGCAATGAGAATGATACCACGTACACCCTAGCATCTTAAACAAGGAGTTATTGGTTTGATTCTCTTGTTCTTTCCCCACATTTCCTCACTTTTTCTCTCTATGTGCCCGTTATTACTATAACATCAGAAATAAGTCAGTACGTACACGAGAAGGCATACAGTGTTCCACTCGGCAAGTGTCTCTCACACCTGAAGGCTTTGCTTGGAAATCACTCTTTACAAATGACAAACGACTGTTCTTTCCTTTAGGTCTGGACACTCTTCTCACTCTTACAGTCTCTCCTTTCTTTTCCACTCTGATACCTTCCACTCCTCCCACTTTCTACTCCACAAAAACCTCTTTCACTTCATGGGTCTGCTCTATCCATCTCAATAAGGGATAGATGAAGGTGTGAGAATAACAGTCTGGCAGGTATTTCTCCCAGTGTCCTCAGGACATATCGGTTATGATACCGCTCGCCTCACAGGACATATTACTTTCTGATTTTAAAAGTGCTTTTTGCTCTGGTCTTCTCAGAAGCAAGAGTTATATGTTCCTCTGTCTCTAATTGTTTGATAGTAATAATTCTTAACATCTTAAAAATTGTTTTAGAATACGTCAGATTTAAATAATTTTTTTTTTCAAAAAAGTGTACTTAATTAGACATGAATTAGAAGTCGGAGATGTGTTGTGTTTTTGCAGACTTTTCCTTTCTCGTTTCAAAAAGAAGTTCTTTCACTGAGCTCTTTTTTACGCCTTATTAGTCTCCCTTCTTGCTTTTTTGGTGGCACTTTATCTCAGCTTTACATCTATTCACGCTTGCTTTCCTTAGATTTTTTTTATTAAGAGGTGGGAAATAAAGAACTACAAAACCTTGTTCCTGTAGAGTTTTCATATATCTGTATTTTACTTGACTATTTAAATTTTCAGACAACCTTTGTTCTCTACATTCAAACGTATATATCTTTGCTCCTTACATTTTCATAACAGGTTCATTACTTCAGGTCTAACTGATTTGAGGGGATTATTTTGCATCACTGTTATGTTCAAACTAAGTTAAATATCAAATTTATGCATCATTTATCGCACTATACAACTTAAACAAGGGGTTTAAGTTGTATAGTGCAATAAAAAAGATTAACAAGAGTAACGTGGCAAGTAATTTCAAACACACAAACTGTAGCTGTGCAGTTTGTAACACAATGTGTTCAATTCAGTTTTATTTATATAGCACCAAAGCACAAAAACATATGACAATGCACTGAGTGTTATAAGGTAAAGACCCTACAGCAATGTGTATCTCTAAAAGTACAGGTTCTTTAATTCCCAGAGACAGAAGAGAAGCTCAGTTTCAGAGGTAGAGAAAAATGTAAGACAGAAATGACAGGACCCGGGTATTATTTTCTTATCATATTTAATATGACATGAAGTTCACTTAGCTTTGCACAAACATAGCTTGTAGAAGTGTCCTCCAACGCGATACGTTTTACTGTTATACTACTAGTACATTTCAGAGCCTGCACTTCACTTTTACTTGAGTAAAAAAACTGAATTAGTACTTCAACTTTTACAAGAGTATTCTTTAAAACAAATATTTGTACTTCTACTTAGGCGATGAATGTGTGTCCTTTTGCCACCATATATGTGTGCGCGTGTGTGTTGAAACATGGCAGTGATTAATTGCATGGTTGAGATCAAACAAGCACAGTTTAATTAAATCCTCTGATAGTGTCAAAGTTTATGTTTCCTGGGAGTCAAGAGGTTGAACCCTCTGTGTCAACTTCCACTATTACTCAGCATTAATCACAGCAGCGTGTTTGTCTTGTAAGTGCGAGCGATACGAGATGCAGCTTCTTTTACAGCTGCTTGGGGTAAATAAGAACAATTTTACCATAATGGAGATTTTTAAAGATCCCTTTGGAAGAAAGTGTAAACGTTTCACATTAAATGGTTGATTTTGCATAACAGTTTTTCATTCACAAACTCAATGTTTTGGTTTTTTTTTTTTTTTTCATCCCTAGTTCATTTCAGTTGTTCCTAAGACTGGGCACAACTTGGGTTAGAGTAACCAATGATGCGATCCTGTCATGAGATGTTGCTTGTTGCTGGTAAAAATATAATAAGCAGTTTCTTGACACTCAATATTCTGCCCTTTGGCCTGTTGAAAACTTTATAGAGAGAATTTTGGGGCCAAGGGGTTGAGTGTGTTTGGCATAATCAAACGATGATCTCTGACTCACATCAGAGGAGAATCAGCACCTACAAGCCCGAGGCCATGTTTCTCATCAGAAAAGGGTGGACTCCTTAAGTAGTATGCAATAAGTCTCCGCCTTAAAAGGAGGATTCTAAGTATTGTGGGGTCTTGGGTGTAGGGTTGGGCATCTCCAACCTGTCATTCATTGTTCAAAGAAACAGACGCAGAGATTTCATGCATTATAATATGATAAGAAGCAATAAAAAGAAACACATTGGTGAGCTGTAGCCAATTGCTTTGATGATTTGTCACCAAGAAGCACAACTTAGTGAGAAGGAGAGAAAGATTGGCTGATGGATTATCCCGGCATTCGCAGTGATATGAACAGCTAGCTTCAAAAAGACCATGACAAATGTAATTGTGCCGTGTTAAACAATTTCTCCCTGCTTCCTCTGTTATGGTCAGGGTATCACCACAGCCTCCCTTCCTCCCCCTACGCCTTCACGGCTGGACCTGATGGTCAGAGGTTACCTCCATCTGGCACCCTCTCCTCTGAGTATCTGAACCAGGGTAACTCCAAGGTCCTCCTCCTCATCTGCAACACAGCAGGATCTGGCTCACAAGCTGTCAGGTGAGCTGTTGTCATCGTCATTATTATCCATTTCATTTGTATTGATTTTTTTTGTACATCTCTTTAACTCAGATAAGCAGTTTATTTAACAATCATGGCTTCTTCTAGAACTTTTTGAGCACAGAAGAACCAAGTGTAAAGATATCTAAGGTAACCTAGATATCTTTTATGCATTTTAAGGACGTGCCATCCTGCAGTCAGACTGTGTTTTAGACCTTGATCATACACAGAAGCAGACACTTCTCTTGCTCTGCTGTGTCTTAAATAGATTTTGTCGTTCATTCTTTTCCTTTAGTCCTGCTGTGTTATTTCAGCATCAACATCTAACTCCTGTTTGACTTTGACCTGTATGTCTGTTACGTGAATTCCCCAGACTCAACGGGGTTTATTTTTTTAGATTTGTGCAGCTAAAACATACATTCAACTCAATAGTGTTGAAACTAGAGGCCAAGTTAAACAATGTGGTCAAATCAAACCCTCTGACCTGTGAAAAAAATCAATTAGATCCATGTGCTCGTCACTGCTTAGTATCTGCAATGTGCCGCATTTGATGTTAGATTTCAGCAGCATCACAGATGGAAGAAACAATGGAAGAAGCTGATTGGATGCTTGTATTTATTTGAGGTTAAGCATCCCATAGTTACTGAACAGCATTACAAATCAAAGAATCCAAACTTTTGATAAAGTTTACCTGACAGTATCGTCACTGAGAAGGTAAATAAAAAGATATGTGACCAAGACAAATTTCAAGCTTACTTTAAACTGAGCAAAGATTTATTGGCTTGCACGTGAATGTTTTGCTGTTACTATTTTACTAAAACAAGTCCTTGCAAAGGCAGATTGGATGGGGCTTACAGTGCACAAAAGCATCCACATCGCTGTTATTAATACTTTTCAATTTATAACGCTCTCTCCACAGGGGATCAATAAGTCTAACCTCTTATTGACACAAGGCAAGACAGATTTATTTTACTCTCCTGTGATCTAGTTTCAGTCATCATGTGCACTTTGGGATTTGATCTTATAGCTCCACAAATCCATGTAGAGACATTACTGAAAGGCTTGATAATGTCAGGGTCTGACATTTGAAGACTCATCCGTCCACATGCCACCTGACTCGTCTGTGCGGCTACAATAAATGTCTGAGTGTCTCTGTGCAGCCATCTATTCCCAAAATGATCTGGAAAAAGCAATACATCTACAGATGTTTAATTATTTCCTAATTAAAATGCCATAGTGGAATTTCGCTGCATACTATAATAGAATCATGTGGATACCCGAACAGTCCAAATCTGTGCTTAAATGTGCAACTTCAACAGCTTTGCTCCTCTGAGACTGTGATATTATGAAGCTTGTAAAGATTTGCTCCCATTCAGCCTACAGATCATGCTCTGGCGCACAGTAGCAATCAAAACGATCCCGTTCAGGGTCGTTCAGGTTAAGGCAACTCAAGTTCTTTGACTCCAAATTATTTCATCACTCTGAGCTCACTTTGTGCTGCGGGGAGGTTTTAAGAGAGGAAAAACAGGTCTTCTCCAGTACGATGCTGCGACATTAAAAGCTTGGTGTTGCTGTCATACTGTTGTGTTGTGTAGCAACTGAATGAGTTGCACCAATATTTCTTCAAAACAGTTAGCTGCCAAGGCATTGGGAACTTTGTTGCTGTGTTTGTGTTTATACTGTAAATGTCTTAAATGCATTTAAAACTTAAAGTGTTATTGTAATTGTATGTGGACTATATGCAAGGCTTTGGATTAACATAGGTGGAAGAACCCAATTCTAATGGATGCATTGCTGAAATGCAGACTGGTTTCTTATTTGTTCCTGGACAACATGTCAGTACAAGACAGCTGGCTGTAACAACTTGATGCACTTGACATTTGATAGTTTGACACATTCCTAATAAGCCTACAGCTGCTTTTCACTTACTTAGTGTTTCAATGAATTCAGGTTAGACTACGTTTTCTAATCTTAATTACTTGCCAACATACTTAATTATAAATAGCAATCATTTTTTATTTATCTTTTCAATGCAAAACCTACTCTCAAATCTCTTTTGTTCTGCTCTGCTCTACCGTCCTCACTTGTGCTCTGCTCTCGCAGGTTTGGGCCTCCATTTCTTATACTTGAGGACAGGAGTATCTCCTGGGACCAGCTGCATCAGAGCATCCTCAGTAAGCTCTATTATCTGATGCTGAATGGATCTCAGGCTCAGGTAATGCACCCTCACTAACCAATAACATGTCAGCTACTCTATTCTGTGTCCTTGGCGCTTCAGCTCAGGTGGTCCTGGACACTCTGGGTTCTAACAGAACAGATTAAAATAGCAGCGCAGTGGAGAGATCAGTTATATGTCTGAGTCATATTTAGAGCTAATGGAAAAGCAGACAAAGGTTAAAGCAGATGAAAACTCGTAGTTTTTTCTTCCTTCATTGTTTTGATGATTGTAGGGTCTTTGTGATGCTGTGTAAAGCACCTTGAGTTGACTGCCACTTCATAAATAATGTATTGAACTGAATTGAATTAATATTTAATAATAAATCTGCAGAAACTACAAATCTGATCCTTTATAGCATGTTGAGTGTATTTATAGGTTAGATTGAGTTCCTAAGTCTTTATATGTTATTAGATTCAATGGGTCTTACTAGCTTCTACAGTCAGACTAGGGAAAACAGTGGTTGGAGACTGCAGGACGACCAAAATTACTGTAGCCAAGTGCAACAAACTTGTTGCCTTTGAAATAGCTGTTGACGTGGACCGGGTCTACAACTGGCAGGCAGTTGCCATCTTCAAAACGAGTGCTATTTTGCTATTAGGCTGCAGTTGAACGGGGTCGGTGTTTGTGATAATACGGCAGTTAACTGTAAGCAGTTGGTGAAAATCACAAATCTGTTTCACCCTACATCCACAGAAATTCATAATTAAACAGAAATTCAAAGATTTCTTCTCAAATACTGATTTATATAGATATATAACCAGAATACAACCAGATGGCAAGAGAGTTGAGTCGAGTCCCTTATTGCAAAAACAAGTGTCATAGACGAGCTGTGCTTATTGGTGCAGATTGACTCAGATTGATTGCAATGTGCTGGCAATCTGTCTGCATTTTAAAATTAGATGGCAATTATTTGCACACCTTTGCCAATCTGTCTGAATGTGAATGCAGCCAGTGTGAGTTGGACAGTAATTGTTTGGAGATGGATTGCCTTCCACCAGATGACACGTGTAGTCGTCTTGTGATCCAAAGCAGCCGCCCTCAGGTTAAGGGCATTGCACTCTTCCACCAAGGGCTGACCAGCTGGTGGCCAAAACTACGAGCAATCAGTTGCTGAATATGAAAAAATTTAGAGCAGTGACCAGGCAATTTCTGATTTTTGCTGGCTGCAAAGAGGTTGTCATCGAGTTTAGTGACGTATGTCGTTCTTCATATGGGACGTTATGATACTACTTTGAGAGAGCCTGTTTCTCCATCTGTTACCATTAAATCTTTTAAAATCTTTTAAGGTGCTTTTCACAAAAAAGGCCATTTTTGTATGTAAGATTTTAGTTCTAGTGTCCACTCAGTATGTGCTGCTAATCTTGATAAAAGCTGCGATTCAGCCGATGCGTGTTCAAACCATGAACCGTGGCTCAACACTACTGGGTAAATATTTTTGTGGCACGTAAGCACCCATTCATCATGCAGCTGTCTATTTGATTAGGAACTATGGAGGAAAAGAAGGAGAAACATAAGTCTGGTATTTACTGATTGCTATCTTAGTTTCATAGTTAATTCTTCAAAACCTGTCTGGCCACATATGAAAACATCCTCTTGTTGTCCTTACTTCCCCTTTATTCTTCTTAAAAATATACCACCAACGCCCCTATGTGGATTTTTGGTTGTTTGTTGTTATTTTATTTTATTTTTTTCATATTTTAGGCTGTAAAGACCACTTCTATCCCGAGGGTGAAGGCCATTAAGCCTTGCTGATGCTTTGTTGCTGTTATTTTAAAAGAAACCACAGAACTAATACCAGCTTTACTGTAATCTCTGTGCAATATAATACATAAGATCCACACAAAACTCTGTTTCTTTGCCAGTGTCATGCTCCTTTCATTATCATTAAACAGTGCTTTGGTGCCACCCAGAGGTTTGTTTAGCAAGACACAGCTCAGCTTGTCCAAAAAAAGAAAATGCACCGACTCGCATGTCAAAATCCAGTTCTTCTTTCACAGCTCACTCTCTGAAGGTTATCAGGTTATTTAGAAAATGTTATTCATTTTGCCTCTGTCTCCGGCATACCTGTCTAAACTTTATATTAGCACATTACATTCATATAAATTCTTTTACTCTTTGAAAATCTGGGAGAGCAGAATTCAGATTATTTGAATTTTGAATTACTAAAACTCTTTGAATAAAAAGGAAACCACACGTTACTGCTTGTTGCCTGACCTTTTTTGGGAATATTTAGAAAATTCCCTAAGTCTTTTATCCTGATGTTAAATCCATGTTGGAGGATTTCTATCATTTTTATAATTCGGCTGTTTCTACTAAAAATGAGCTTTTGGCTCTGAGTTTGTTTTTTCTTGAATCTTTGAACTTCTCATGTCAAATATTACTGAGTGAACAGTGAATTCAAATATATGGCCTTCTATCTTTTTCTTTATGGTGTGAAGGTCTTTCATATATTCAGCTGAACACAAGAAAAGAGAAAAAAATGAACGTTTTTGAGCAGCCAGTTGAACTTCCACCCATCTTCATATTTTCAGCCTTAAATCTTTTATTTTCTTGTAGGGTAATCATTTAATTGGTCTACACAGGTTTTTGGAAAGTATACCAACATCTGTCTCCCTCACTGGAGTCGCTGGCCTCCGTGAGGCAGATTATGAATGCTTAACACTAACGTTCATTCAAAAACTGTACTAGTCCTGCGTGATTACTTATTAGTGTGAAGTGTCTCATCCACTTTCCTTCGTTATACTTTAACAGACAGACAAGGATGTCTGAACGCATGCTCGCTCGACCTCATAAAACCAACAAGAAAGAGACTGTGCCTTTGTCATTACTGCTCTAGGCTCCTATTAACCAACTAATTTCTTTCTCTTTATGCTCGACTGCAGTTCCTGTTCTCCAAGAGCAGCCGACTCATAATGAACCCTTATGTCTTTGCAACAAAGAGTGTAATCCATTTGGAAATACATTTTTCTCTATTTGAGTGGAAAGGTGGAAGGACTGACAGAGAGACTAGGTTATTATAGTTACAGAGCATTTTAGTTAACAGACATTTTAAAACCAAGTCCCACAAGAGAAACAAAAATAGGACAAAGTGATTAAAAATGTTCTAGTCTCTGTCAATTTGTATATATGTGTATATATACACATATATACTTTTTAAAAGTCTTGTAGATTATGTTATACTTGATCACTCTTTTCTTGCACTGTTGCTTCTGTCACGCTCTTTAACAAGTATTGTAAATCAGAGTGAGATTTCTCATGTAAAGGATGTAATTTACATGAATGCAAAGGTGTGTGTACTAAATTGAGGTGTTTGGGTAGTTAGACACCAATAAGCTCTTCTTATAGCATAGCCGCAGATAAACGTAGCAGATTGTGACAGGACCCCCACCGTCAGTAGTTGATGGAGGCTTTTTGTTGAGATGCCCTGCACAACAAGGATGAGATCTGGGGAGAAGGGATGCATATGGTACAGAACATAAAGTCTAAACAAGGGTTGAAAGGCCTATTTGAAACACATAATGCCTGTAAAAAGATCACTCGATAAAAGTATTAATATTGCAATTTGGAAGCCTTTTTCATGACAGAAAATGATAAAAAGTAATATAAAGCAAAGGAAATGGAGCAGCCCTTTATAACAAGAGGATGGGAGGAAATAAAATGTGAGAGAACAAATCATCCCTATTGGCTTTGTACAGAAGAAACAAAGAAACATACTAGAAAATATTCACATTCACACTCCTATATTAAATCATACTACAGAAAAAAACACATTGCTTTGTAAGGCATTGAGCACCCAGGCTGAAAATCAGAGTTTCAAACTACAAAGATGTCCTTCAACTTTTTTTTTTCGTATCTCAATTATATATTCTGCAATCATAATGTCATCACCTCTCAAATTTATTATATTTGTCTACAGCTTTATATGCACATAAATTACATTTATTGAGGTAGTCCTTCTTTAGGGACACAGCTGTGTTAAATAGCGTGACCTTCTCTCCTTCCAGAATGCTGGAGCGTTGTTTAAGATCAGAGTGGTGGGAGGATCGGCAGCCTACAGCTACCTGTCCCCACAGGACAGCAGGCCACTGTACCACCCTGCTGTTGACAGGTACACCACGCCTACACCTACACTCTACCTACACACATGTGAATACATGGTGTTATCATAGTTCCACGACTGCTGATTTTTTCTTCTTCCATGTATTTATTGAGTTTTAAACATTACACTACACGACTGCTAATTTAATTGTGGCCAATCTCTCCATCAAAGTCAGGCCTTGTGTATTGCTGGACTGCTCACAGTGCCACTAGAATTATCACTTCTAACTAGAGCCACATCTCCAGCTAAGATTCAGGACCTGCACAAAGATGCATGGCTACTTTGAAAAATGTCGTTTTTTCTATACATCGCAAGACAAACCCTTTGATGAAGGTGTATGCCATTGTCTCCTTCTGTGATGTCAAACTATATGTTGTGTTATTGTTCGCGTGAGGTAGTCTGCTAGGGCCGATGAAGACAAAATACCTGTTTCTGTTAGTCACATCGTTCTTGTGAGATCTCAGACTGGTTGTGCTCTAAGGAAAGAGCAGACATGTCAGCATATTTCCCCTGATAGGTCTCCTGGTCCATGTCCTTTTGTGCTTCCTCAATGTGCAATCTATATTGTTCTTATATTTTTTTACCCTATAGCTTTGGCAGTGTTTGGCATCTTTTTTAATCCAGTATAAATGTGGCGCAGACTTTAGTGGATGTAAACAGAACATCCAAACCACAAGAACGCACATCACATGAGGAGGTCCATCAGGTGCACAGTGTGGATGCTGACTTCAGGTGGAGTTCTAGTGTTAGGTCCTGTGAGATCGGAGGGACAAAATCAACAGACCTGTGCACTTAAATGCACTCACATTGCCATAGTGCTTTTTTAGCCACACCAACATTGTCGCTTATCGCCCCCATGCCCAGCAGATATGGCATCCTACAACTTTGTTGTCATGGGCACTTTTTACACAGTGGAAGGAGTCCAAAACTGATTACAGATGCAGAGTTGGAAGTGATCAAAACAAGACTTCCAGGGAGAAATCTAAAAATAGAAGCCATGCTGAGATAAGCCTTAATTTAATCAAACATGTTTTTGACTTTCATGGGCAAGTCAGTGAAGTTCAATACATCCTCTCCTTGTACAATTTTCTAGACACCAGCAATTACGGAGTCAGTATCTAGAATTTATGATGTTAAAAAATGCAGAGTTTTTAAATAGTTTTTTTAATTTTATTTTATTTTAACAAATACCTGATTACGTTAAGTGTGGCTGATATTTAAAATTGCCATGTACCTATGTATAGAGATAAATCCTAAAAAAAATGTCATACTTGCTGATGGCATGTGGAGGAAAACTAGGAATACCTTCAGAAACCAGTGGACCTTGATAGCACTGAAGGATACAAACTATGATATCAGTTTAACAGTATGAAGATAAAGGCGTTATTTCCTGTGTAATTCACAACGTCAAGGTTTCGTAGTACAGCCGGGAAGGGGAGTATAATATTTAAATCTGTGCTGTTGTTCTACTAAGCTGCGGTGAAGGTCAGGCTTCCCACCGAGGGCTAGGAAATGAGCTTCCAGTGTGTGTGTGTGTTTGTGTGAACAAACCTGTCTGGGGAAAATGTGCATCGGTTTGCCCTCTTGGTGGCAGCTGAAGCTCATTTCATAGCTGTGATGTAGTTGAGCTTTGCATGAATAAGGTCTATATCTGTGTTCTGAACATATCTATCTATCTGTCTATCTATCTATCTATCTATCTATCTATCTATCTATCTATCTATCTATCTATCTATCTATCTATCTATCTATCTATCTATCTATCTATCTATCT
>NW_005187469.1:258221-262518 GCF_000239375.1 Pundamilia nyererei | reverse complement strand
ACATACATATATACACATACATATATATATGTATATGTATATGTATATATATATATAATTAAAAAACTAAAAAAACTCACTATTAAATAATAAGTGAGGTAACACTTGGACTGCACACACAAGTAAAAGGAAACACATAGAAACACGGGAAAAGGAGTTATTGCGATCAGGTGATTAAGTTTAAAAATGTTTTAAGCTAGTTACTGTGAATATCAAGGGATTTAAATTTCTGTGGTTGTGCAAATATTGATCCACATGCTGTGCAGAAAATGTCACAAACTTGCTTCTCCAAATGGCTCCTTTTAAATCGTTAGAGGCTCACAGTAAGTTACTAAACACTTGCAAAAAGAAAAATGCTGCAAAAAGAAAAACGCTGCAAAAGCACACACAACACAATGGAAATGTTTCTGGGGAGACAATAACCGGACGGACCACTTGCAAGTGTTTTCTGAAGTTGCAGTCCGTTTGGCCTCTCAGGGCAACCGTAATATTGTCTTCTTTTATTCTTTTTTTTTCGGGGGGGGGGGCGGCACATTTTTCATGGTTGTGTTTTGTACTCTGTGTTTTAAATAGAGCTGCAGTTTTTATAATTCTTATACACCGTTTACCATTTTCAGGGGCTCAAATGTAACTGGATATTTCATTTACTCACTCATCGCGGCCGATTTATTTCTTTATGATAAGCATTTGAAAGAAAATCTGTTTCAAGTAAATCATAGTTCTCCAACTTTAAAAGAAAAATCAAAATATCCAGAAAGACATGGAAAACATATATATGAGAACCATGCAAAAATTGCAACATTAAGTTTCATGCTTCTGTAAAAAGGAAAAACAGTAGTGAGCTCAGCAACAGAAATGGCCTAGAGGTCTACAGAAGACGACAGTGGTGGATGATCTTATATCCAGCCAAGTGAGGAAAGCTCAACAGGAAGTAAACATGCCATTATCCCAGTCTATCATAAGCAGAAATAGAGAAAATACAAATGGTTCGCCACAGGGGGAAAAGCATCTGTGTGAGCCTAAAGGAAAGAAAGATGACATATTGCTAAAAACATAAGAATCAATAAGAGCAGTTCTCTAACTGCATTATTTAGACAGATAAAACTAAAACCCGTAACACAAGAACAGGAAGAAAAAAGTATGGAGAAGGTTTACAGCGGCTCATAATCCAAAGCATAGTACCACATACCTTATAAAAGTGTGTCAGTGAGATGCATGAGCATGCATGCATCACATGCATGCCCATTCATCACGCATTTATAAGTCCTTAGAAGGGCAATACAACACTGCTGCTTGTTTGGCTCAGTGGGTGAGCAGGTGACTATACACAACAGTGCAGCAGTTTAAGAAGTCTGACTCACGGTCCTTTGCTGGGTGTCTTCACCTTCTTTCTCTCATGTTGCTAACGGTTAAGTTACAGACCGCCCTCTGGTGGATAAACCATTCTTTACATGGTTGTTTTGCATCCCTTCTTTACTGTTTTCATTTTCATTTTCATTTATTGGCCATTATAAATCCGAATACCAGTATATCACCAACTAAATAATCTCGACCAATCGACAAGGCTCTAATGAAATCATACAAGATAAACTTTGCTGTCCGTAGTGTTATATTCTGTTCAGAGTCATCTTAATGCAGCAAAGTGTTTGGATCAGTGTGGCCGCTGGATAGTGACCAGAATATACAGTAAAAGCTTTTTTGGGAGCTTTTTGAAAAAATAAAACTAGTACTTTCAACGACCAGGTCTGTCACCGGATCTCACTGAGCAGCATTTCAGTAGCTGAAGACAAAACTGAAAGCAGAAAGGGTCATGAGTAAACAGCTGGAAACAGCTGCAGCAAAGGGTTTGGGAAAGCAACAAAGAAGGAAATCAAACGACTGACAAAGTATGAAAAATAACAGTTGTGTTGTCTTTTGCCTGTGCCTTTATGTGTTTATCTGCTTTACAAAATAGTTTGAAATGCATTGCTTCAATTAACTTGTTGTCTAACCTCCTTGTTAAAAAGATAATTAATGTTGTGTGACACTTAAATAATTATTGACTTGTAGACAATTAACTGGCCACTCAGAGCTCCTGCTGATGCTCTGGGATCTGGATTCGATTTAATTTTGTGGTAGTGCTCTGTTTACACACAGAGCAATCTTTCAGTTAAAGAAATTCAAATGATTCCCGGGAGGAATTAACTGTGCGATGACTTTTTCGACAAGAGCATCTGTAGAGGCGGTGGCGTTTTTAGTTTTTAGTGTCCGTTTCTCTAATTATTGTGCTGACAGGTCACAGAAGTGTGACATCTGCTAGTAGCGAGTGCATTAAATGCGTTCGTAGGGAACAATACTGAGACAACAATGTGAGTTCTGCTTTGAAGATGGAATGAAATTATTCATTGTCAGAATCAGTCAATATTTAGCTGTGCTTGAAGTCTCAAGCACCTTTCATGTCCATCTAGAAAAGAAAAACCTTTGACATGGCTCCAAAAATCTGCCCGTGGTGATCCATCATTCTGTCCTTAGCATTCAGTAATTTTTAAGTGCACCTTGGCCTTTCCATCAGAGCTGCTTGGCTGTTGAATACTGATGCTGTTTCTTTCTTCCTGAGATGAAAGCAATGAAGGTAAGCCCTGAAATATAAACACCGTGCCCCTCGCTACATTAGGGCAGAGAAAAAAAATCATATTTTTGCATACTAATCCCGGATGAGAAACCAGGTCTCAGCTTTGGTCGTTGTCACTCTGTGATCCTCCTGCCAGGGTGTACATATTTGTGTGCATATTATGGTGGAATAAATTACAATAAAAGTAAAAAGTGCAAATATTGATGGGCTTTAATACGATTAGTCAGAAGCTCACATTTCATTCTGCTTGAACTGAAACTGAAGAGTTGACTAAAGGATGTGTTTTTCTGGTGTTTTTAATGTGGAAAAGCATGTGCTGATAACTTGCACGAAGATAAATATCTATCTAATACTGTGCAATAGCCATGATTGGCCTTTTGTTATATTACTCCCTTATTCCTAAATAGAATAACTTCATTTTCACACAAATGACAAAGTGAAAAACATTTGCTTAAAAAATTCTTGCAAATTTTCTTTTAAAAAATGTACATTGTAAGTATCCACAACTTCTGCCATGACACTCAAAATTGTAATTTAGGAAATGCATTTTGTGTTTACTTGTGTTATCTTTGCCTGATATTTAAATGTGTTTGATGATCTGAAACATTAAAGTGTGACAAACATACAAATCAACAGGAAATCGGGAAGTGGGCAAACACTTTTTCACATCACTGTACTCTCTGGATGCACTATAGCAGCTGTCACAGGAGCAGCTGTTGCATGACAGCAACACACATTTTAACGTTCTTCTTTTTTCTTTTTTTTTAAACTTCATTCATTGTGGTTTATTTCAGGCTTTTGAAGATCACAGAATGCTATCACACTCAGAAAACTAAAATCATAAAATATGTATTCAGAGTTAAAAGATAACCTTCCTGCTTTTCTCCGCTGTTTTGTAGAGCTCTGAAGTTCTGCGGCCCAGGAGGACCCCCCCATGTGAAGCTTGTTATCGAATGGGAGCCAAGCACCAAAGAATGGTAAGGACTGAACACATTTTAATGCTTTAAAAATGTGCAGAACTCAAAATTTTATAGTGTTGGCTGTTGTCATCTTGGGTGACATGGTAAACACAATTCTGCCACTGAATTAGACCAATCCACTTTGTGTGTGGTCCAGTTTATTTGGCAGCATCCAGGAGGAAGTAGTGAAAGATGCAGAGAGCGTGAGGAACCAGCAGCAGCAGCACCTTCAGCAGCATAGCTGTACCTTGGATGAGTGCTTTAAGCTGTACACCAAAGAAGAACAGGTAAGTAAGAGGAATACAATAAGCTTTTGTTCTTACACGGTTATAACACAACATTTGCATTGGAGGTTTCATCTCCCTGAATTTCATGAAACAAGTGTAATTTAATCTCCAGATTTTAATTTACACTCCAAGTCAAAAAGGCCACATAAGTATTTAGAAAAAATAAAAGGTCCACTGTAGCACCTTTTACTTGCTTACATGCTTACTGATTTATTGATTTCAACACCCATATGCGCAGTCTGATGTCAGAAATCAACAGATGTCTATAAAATTAACAAACAGAGACGATGGTCTGTTGCATTTGCCAGTTCAACTAGAATACATGTCACGTATCCTCCTTAGTTTTCTTTCTTTCTTTCTGTCTTAACCTGTCCTTTTTGGCATTTTGCTACAATTGGCAAATGGAAAATCAGCATTGCACATAATAATAAATTATTGAA
>NW_005187469.1:232857-256380 GCF_000239375.1 Pundamilia nyererei | reverse complement strand
AAGGAGCACTGAGATGACATTGAAGGTGCAAGTTCTAGTGAGCGAGTGTATGTAATGGGAATGACTGAGATGAAGAGCTGCTGAGTGGGGATCAAATGATAGAGAAAAGACAGGAAGGAGTGAGGGCATCAGCTTGTCAGATGCAAAATGACAGGGTCTGAAGTGAGAGGTGAGTTGGTGCTGATAGAAGGATAATGGAATGAAAAAGCCAGAGTAGTCAAGTGACAGCCACAGTTTGTGTGCCGTCAAAGCAAAAAGTGCCATCAGTTCAGCAGTAAGACTGCATATCAGTGCTGTACCACAGGGTAACTCGTTTTACACAGTCCATTTACAGTTCTTGGGGAAATTAAAGCATATTTATATGACTCAAGCAAAAACAATATCTAACATACGATGCTGTGAAAACGTCTTTCTTCCCTTGCTGGTTTCTTAGAATTTTGAATATTTGTCACAATGACATGTTTTTAAAATTTTAACATTACATAAAGATAATGTGGGTAAATGCAAAGTGCAGTTTTTAACCCTCTCAGGCTCAAATTAAACTTTTTCTTGCTAATGCACAGTCCTGCAGTGGTACTTCTGAGTAAAAAAAACTCATAAAATATGTATGTGGGGTAATCAGGTTGTTAGTTTTTAACTGTTGCAGATCGGCACCGCCTGCCTTGAGAGGGTTAAATGATGGAATAAAGATATCTAGTGTAAACCTACCTGGTCCTATGTGAAAAAGCAATCCCCCCGTTAAATCAATCATGCCACACCTGTTAAATCAAGATATCATCTGAATAGAACATGCCCAACAAAGTGAAGTAGGCTCCTCCCACTATCTAAATAAACATTTGTTGTGGGTGACTTGATGGACCATCAGTTCTGCTCTCTGCTAGAAAGTCCTGAAGGGGAATGTCTGGCCATCAGTTCATACCCTGAAGCTCCAAAACACAGACGCTATTCCACCTCTTATTGGCTTAAAATGTTTTTTGGAGTTTTTTTGTCCTAGTGATAGTCAGACTCAAATCACATTGAAATGCTTTGGCTGTTCATGCTCAAAACCCCCCAAATGTGGCTAAATTAAAACAATTCTAGAAAGAAAAATTGTGATGTGAAAGACTGATTGCCAGTTATTGGAGTTGCTTAATTGCAGTTCTTGCTCCCAAGGATGGAACAATCAGTTATTAGGTTCAGGGGGTAATCCTGTTTTCACACAGGACCAGGTTTATTCCTTAGTATTAACACCAAATACTGCATTTCATTTTTATTAATGGCCTCAGAAACACTCGTACTGTAGAAATCACATTATCATCACCAGATGATTTCTCCTACACTTTATCAAGTATTGTCTCGTTGGCTGTTGATTATAGGACTCAACCCTATATACCTTAAAAATTTACAGGTTTCAAGGTAAGACAAGGCCAATAAAACCCAGATTAAAGGCCAAAGGTCACTATGTAAAATCTCAAAGAGTGAACAAAAACAGTCTATCTGGGAAAGGATGTTATAGATTGTTCGTAAATGATAATAAATGACACCCGTGCAGCTGTGTAAAGCCCAAGATTAGGTGATGAATACAATGTAAATGCATCTGGCTGGTCTCAAATGACAAAAGAGTTAGGGAAAAGAAACAGGCAACCAAAACAGTGTGCACTACTGAGAAACAGCTGTCACAAGCATACGCATTTCAAAGAGAAGCTGTTCAAAAATATGAAGCTAACCCTGCAAGAGTGTTTAGAGTCTGTGAGAAGCTGTACAGAAACAGAATCAAGTCAGTTTAGGAACTGGAGGTAATGACAAAATGTCTAACACCTGCTGTAGATATTTTGTGTATTTTTTTTAAACCCTAATAAGGATTGTCTTATGGATCTTTTTAAAATAAATGTAAAAAGAAAAATGATGGTTCCCATTTAGAATCGTTGTTACTGTGGAAAATTCTAACATTCTATGTGAAAGTGAGAGCTGAGCCGTGTTTGTATTCAGTGCTCTTTTTTTCGTTCTTTTTTCCCCCATCTGGTCGCCAGCAAGATTAAGACTAAAATCTTTGGTTGCTGATCTTATTCACTTGTTATAAACCTATGACATGCTTTGGCTTTTGAGGATGAATTCTCTTAAGTCCTTCGTGGTTTCTTTGTAATTGTTCCATTATAAATTTTATTAATCACACAAAGAACTAGAGAGAGAAACCAATTATGTCATCAGCCAGTCTTTCACACCGCTTAAAGTACCTGGGTACATGTTGCTTGGTCCCTGTGTGAGTTTTCTGTGGTTGCTTTTGTCCAAACTCATAAGACATGCACGTAAGGTCAACGTGGGTGGATGTGAGTCAGTGTTTACTCCAAATCGTCAGCTGAGACTGTCTGCTATTCTCCCAGCCACTCCCAAAGTATAGCTAATTTAAAGATACTTCATTATATTAGCAGTTATTGACCTTAAATGTGTACTTTCTAGTAGTTTATAGTTACTTTACATTGCATATATTTAGGCATATTATACAGTTTATTTTTGTTTAGTTAACATTTTACAAAAAAAGAAACAAAAAGAAAAGAAAAATGTTGTGTTTTCTGACAATACCTACTAATGTTTGTACAAGCACCAGTGAAATGCCACTGAGTTGTTTTCTTTTCCAGTGGTTCTGGAGAGAGGAGCTCTTTTATTTTTTTAGGGTGCTGATGCTGGCTGGGATGAAATGGTATCTTAAAGGCTAAAGTCACGGAACAAATGTCTCATTGCGCATTAAACATTGCTCCCTGATTGACTACAGATTTTAGATTTTTTAGTTATCTAAATAAATCATGTGGCCTTTGGTGTATTCAAACACCGTGTTTATTCTACTCGAGCTATTTTGCATAATATTGCCTCTTTAAGTGAGATAAAAAGGCTTTCAAGCTATCAGTGACAGGCAGTATGTTGGGCTGGAAAAAGAAGTTTGTCATATAATAGTTAAAAATGTCATTAGTGAAGTAAAACTATTCTTTTGGAAGGAAAACAAAACAGGCAAAAGTTTAGGCAAGCCTTCAGCAATTTTGTTGAAGTAAATATATGAGCAAAAACCTGTTCAGTGAGCCTCTTTCAAATGCTAATGTTGCTTTTTATTTCACAAACTTAAAAAAATAAAATTAAACATTAATGGAGGCTTGTAGACTCTACTGTATATGAAGCTAATTAAATCTTTCTGTTCCTTGGAGTTCATTTCAAGGTCTGGGACACTTTTAAGCTGGCTGGCACACACAGCGTGCAGAAGGGGAACCGTGAAAGCTCTCCGACAGAGCAGCTTGGGTTTCTTGAATTACTTCATGGTGGACTATGGGTTATGGTTTGGATGTTTGTCCTGTTAAATAACTTTTATATTAGTTTCTTTAACAAACTGAATGACATTTGCTAATATGTAGTGGAGTCCACTCTTTTTGTGTTTTTCCAAACAGAGCTTTGGTGATTGTGGTCAAAGAACACATGTTTAACTCCTGCTTAGCTTTTTTCTGATTTTTGTTTCCTTATTTTCTTGAGAACTGTGTACACGGCTGTGAGGTTGTAAAGTTTTCTTCTCACGAGCTTTGTTAACCCTGCTTGTATATTAGCATGGACAAAACAATAATGCAACACCAAACCCGTGTCAGCCAAACTACTCTGCAGCTCTTTTGCTATATGTATCAGGTCGTGTGTTGCCTTTCTGTCCAACCGACATGCAGTTTTTGCCTGAAAGATATCTTAATGTCCCACATTTTCCCTTAACTGCCATTTTAATAACATTTCTGACAGTGGAAACTGCAAATCTGAAGAACTTTGAAGTGTTTTTACATCATTTCAAACTTCTAAGGCATAACTTACCTTCATTTTAGATCCTCAACCAGTTGCTCTCTTTGATTGAATAGAATTTCATAGCTGCTGTGAAAGTGGGGCAGTGACTACTGACAACTCTTGACAGTTTAAAAGGTTTATTTTACAACAAAAAGCTTATTTAATTAAATGTTCACCAGCTATTTTGTATAAGAATCTGAAGTCTTGTCATTGGAAAGTGGACAAAACAAGTGAAAGAATCAAAGTGGCTACCATGGGAAAATAAATGCCGTAGATGGGTAAATATACTGTGCATTTAAAAAAAACACTAGTATATCTGAGCAACTGGAACTTTTTATGGCACTCTAGATTATTGGATTACTGTATTTCAATATTATATATATATAAAAAAACTACAAAATATATTTTAAAATAGCATGTGCTTTAAAATAGTGTCTGCTAATTAAATTCTGTGTACTTACATAAAGTAAAAGCATCAAACGTTGAATTCATTTCCTTAAAGGTACAGTTTGTTAACAGTGTTTAGTTGTTTTAGACATTCTAAAGAAATCAGTAATAAATGCATGTTTGGGACCGAACAGTAGAGTTAGTAACAGCAAGCGAACATAGAGGAGCATTTACAGGTTAGAAGACAGATTCTCTTAGGAACTAGTAGAGCCCAGAAACAGATCTATAAGAGGGCGAATACTGGAGTTTTTCTCCACCTTACTAGACTGTGAGTTTGTTTGTATGAAAAAGAGAAAAATATAGACCTCAGGACAAAGGATGTTACATCATGTTACAGTTATTCCCCTTTTTCTTCCTGAGATGGAAATTGGAAAAAAAATAAAATGAAATAAACAACAAAACAAAAAACATCGGTGTGGATAAGATGAGTCTTAGAAGATGGAACATGCAGGCAAAGTCTGCTGAGTGTAGAGCTGTGCAGGTAGAGAGCACTAATGTTGGAGGAATGGTGTGATGAGCAGGCACGTGAGTGCTGCAGAAGAATTACTGAACAACAGAAACGTTGTTGGGAAGTGAGTGATGAGACGGCTGGTCCAAAACTAACAGTTGTGCAAGCTGAACATCCAAGATATGACAAATAAACTTCAGTTCAGCATAGCACAATGCCTCAGCGTACCCAGCACACTGGCATGCACGAGCTGATAAGCCCCAGGTGTGCACGGTGACTGGAGTGGAGCTCGGAGAGTGGAAGATGACAGTGCAGCGTCTACAATTCACAAAATTTAACAAACCAGAAGAGACAAGGACACAAACCAAATGAAGATGAGAACACAAAACAAAGCAAAAAGAGGAAAAATTGAATAAAATGATTTGCTTTTTTTAGATGGCGAATATAACTCTAGTGTTTAAATATAAAGAAGCATATATTCAATTCAATTTTATTTATACAGCCCCAAATCACGACAACACTCACCTTAAGGCACTTTAGATTGTACGGTAGATCCTACAATAACACATACAGAGAAAAAACCCAACAATCATAGGACCCCCTATGAGCAAGTGCTTTGGCGACAGTGGGAAGGAAAAACTCCCTTTTAACAGGAAGAAACTTCCGGCAGAACCAGGCTCAGGGAGGGGCGGGGCTATCTGCTATCTGGGGTGAGAGAAGGAAATCAGGATAAAAGACATGCTGTGGAAGAGAGCCAGAGATTAATAACAAGTATGATTCAGTGCAGAGAGGTCTATTAACACATAGTGAGTGAGAACGGTGACTGGAAGCTGGTTCCACTGAAGGCTCTCCCTCACATTCTACTTTTTAATACTCTAGGAACAACAAGTAAGCCTGCAGTGTAAGAGCAAAGTGCTCTAATGGGGTCGTATGGTACTATAAGATCATTAAGATAAGATGGGGCCTGTGGCCAGCCCAAATGACTACAGGCCTGTTGCACTTACGCCTGTAGTGATGAAGTGCTTTGAGAGACTGGCCTGTCAGCACATCAGGGCCGGTCTGCCTCCCACTCTGGACCCCCACCAATTTGCCTACAGAACAAATCGATCCACCAAGGACGCTATCACCATAGCGCTCCACACTGCGCTGAGTCACCTGGAGCACCGAGGAAGCTATGTGAGAATGCTCTTTCTGGACTTTAGCTCAGCATTCAATCATATCATCCCAGAGATCCTGGTCCAGAAACTGTCTCACCTGGGACTCTCCACCCCCATCTGCCTCTGGATCAAGGACTTCCTGACAAATAGACCACAGTCTGTCAGACTCGGCCCCCACCTGTCCAGCACCATCACACTCAGCACCGGGTCTCCACAAGGATGTGTTTTGAGTCCCCTCCTGTTTACGCTCTACACATCCAACTGCTCCCCTACCCATCTCTCAAACACCATCATAAAGTTCGTGGATGGTTGGACTCATCTCAAGGGGTGATAAGTCGGACTACAGAGATGAGGTCAACAGACTGACTGAGTGGTGTTCAGTTAACAACCTCCAACTGAACACCACGAAAACTAAAGAACTTATCTTGGACTTCAGGAAGGGCAGAGCAGACCCGGCCCCACTTTACATTCACGGGAACTGTGTGGAGAGGGTACACTCTGGGCGTGCAGATCTCTGATGACCTCTCCTGGACTGCAAATACCACGTCGGTGGTAAAAAAGGCCCAGCAGCGTCTCCACTTTCTGAGAGTGCTCAGGAGGAACAACCTGGAGGAGAGGCTGCTGGTGACATTTTACAGAGCCACCATAGAGAGCATCCTAACGTACGGCATAACAACATGGTATGCAGGGTGCTCAGCTGCAGACAGGAAAGTACTGCAGAGGGTCATCAACACAGCCCAGAAGATCACTGGCTGCTCTCTGCCCAGCCTGGAGGTCACTGCAAACTCTCGGTACCTCAGCAGAGCTGGCAATATCATCAAGGACCACTCTCACCCCAGCAATCAACTGCTTGAACTATTACCGTCAGGCCGACGGTACAGGTCACATAAAACCAGGACAAACAGATTCAGGGATAGCTTCTTTCCCAGAGCTACCACCGTAGTAAATAAGCACAAATACAATTGAACCTGCTTAGCTATACCATACCGTCACTGCCATTATATTATGCTGCTATTCATACTGTCATTAGATTAATGCTGCTATCCTGTATATATCGTACTTACTATTGTTTGAGTACTTGCGATTGTTTTATTGTACTTTTTATATTTTACATTTATATTTATTATTGAATCTTGCACCAAGGGAGTGGCACTCCAATTTCGTTGTACTCTGTACAATGACAATAAAGGCTATTCTATTCTATTCTATTATTTAAGACCTTGTATGTGAGGAAAAGGACTTTGAATTCAATTCTGGATTTAACAGGAAGCCAATGAAGGGAGGCCAATATGGGAGAAATATGCTCTCTCTTTCTAGTCCCTTCAGTACTCTTGCTGCAGCATTTTGGATTAACTGAAGGCATATAGAAGGATAACCTTACTAAGCACAGTGATTGCAAATAGTTTCTCTGAAAACAAAATCTGTGCTAGCAGCATCTGTAAGACTATAACAACAAGCTGGCAGCTGGTAAATAATTTTTGTGCGGTTCACTTATCAACATGTTATAGCTTACATCTATTCCCACATAATATAATGATGCAGGAAAAACTGTTACAGCTGTGTCCAAAAGTCCACTCATACAAACAGGAATTAGGGAGTTTTTCTTTATATGTATTTTACCTAAGTCAGGGTAAAATGGAGAAACATTTTGCTAACCTTCAGCACAGCTTTTTGAAACAATGTGTTATGAACTAAGCAGTACATGTAAAGTCTAAATAAAAAGATTTAAAAAAAAATACCTTAAGTCTGCATTCTTTCTAATAGCCAGCAGGTGGCGCCTCCTCTGGTTGTGTCAAAGCTTCAGGTTGAATATAAGACCACAGAGAAATGGCCCACAGCGTGTCCTTTCTCTGTGACCTCAGAAAACACTTTCCTGATTAGTTTATGGGCTCAGCCATTAGTTTCTGGTCATCCTGAATGCAACATGAAATGCTTTGTAACTGCAGACGGGAGTCTCATTGATCTAAAACACTGAACGAACCCAAAATGGTAGACTTCTCCATAAACAGAGTTGGTACTATATTCCCAAAATGCAAGCAATTCTGTTGCTCAAACTTGTCTATTGTAGGTTTTATTCATTTTTAAATTATTGAACATTATTCATTTAAATTACACCACACTCCTTCTCTGTCCTTGTTTGTTAACTTGGACACAAATAAAAGATCAGAAAAATCCTGAGCTTAATGAGGATGAGTGATAAATGAAATGAAAATCACAAATGTTAACGAGCAGTAAACCTTGTCACATCTTGTAGTCAGGCAAAAATGCCTGCCTGGCCTAACAGGTCTGCAGAGCATTTCTTGAAAAGTGAAAGTGTTTTCTGAATTTAAGAAAATCAAGCTATTCGGGGCTTTTTTTGTTTGTTTGTTTTTTTTACTTTATACTGCTGCTTGTTTTAGATTAACAAAGGTTTAGCAGCAAAGGCTCTTCTTAGAAACTGACAATTTGTGTTTTGTCCTGTGACATTATAACAATTTATATTGTAATCTTGCAGCCTTGGTCACTGAGCACCAAAGACAAAACCTTTTATCCTTTTTGTTTTTGCCCTTTAAGTCTGACTCCTCAAAGTTTATGACAAGTTGGCAGCTTGAAAATAATTTTTGGCAGTCCTGCAGTCAGGCCATTGTTATATAGATGTCTTGTCATTGCTTGTGTTTATGGGGCAACACACATTATAATGGTGCTTTGTACCCAAGAACAAAATGTCAGTATAATCTCAGTACTAACAATAGTAAACAGCACATCATCTATACAAACTCTAAAGAAACACAGAAGAGATTTTTCCCACCATAGCAGCAAGATGTGCATGATGAAATCTCCTTTATGGTTTAGTTTATTATCCTCTTATATAATTATCTCATTCTGAACTGAAACCTTGGCCCTAAAGCCAAATTCCAACCCTCTGAAGCTCTCAGAAAAAAAGCACAAAGTCATAGTCAAAACTTATCCACTTTCTCAAAATCCTTCCTCCCAAGATCTAAAACCAAAACCAGTCTTTACAAAGGTAGTCGTACATTGACACACACAGTAGCATAGCAATCGTACTGCATGTGCCTCAGTGGACACTGGTATTCAAGAGTAATTTCTCTCTTTGAGAGCTCACAGAATAAGTAGTTGTAACAAGTTAGATACACTGTGTGTCCCGACGCTACAGGCAGACACATTTGTTTCCATGGCTAATTACTTGTTTGTATAGCGCTCGTTTCTTGTGCACCTCGACTCTCCCCGTTGTGTTCATCGCATCTTTTCGTAAGCCTGCAGTTGTTCCTCTCACTCCAAACTCCTCTCCCTCTGGTTCAGGAGTGCTACTACATGAATAGGGGAGAGCGATTGGACTACATGTAACAGCCTCAGCTAGCACTGAACCCGAACCACCTCCCCCTTATCTTCTCCTTCTGCCGAGCCACAAACCACACCCCTAACTCCAACAGTAGCTTTATTTGTTTATTTATTTGTAAGGGACCCTGCACAAAAGCCAGCCAGAGAATTGACACATTGTACCAGATTTGATTAGCGTTTGCAGTTTCTTGGCAGGTAATATTTATCTGGTCACTTATTGCTATAGCAAGTGTAACCCACAATCAGACTTGCAGCTCAAAGGGCAACAGTGTGTGAAAGGGAAACATAGTTTTTCTTTATGGAAGAGAATCTAAACATGTTGTACTGCACTTTTGTGAGAGAGGCTCTGCTTTTTTGAAAACAAAACACAAAGTCTCAGTGGGCAGCGCTGACTTATTGTCTGCCTTTCAAAACCCGCCTGTAACCATAGCAACTGTAAATGTTAGGTTTCTAGCCATGAGACAGTTGTAGTAGGATTAACTGACAGCGTGTGTGCACAGGACATTTTTTAGCCTAAGGGCATTATTTATATAATAATTTTTGTGAAGTTGTCCATTTTTCCTCTGAGTACTATGACGAGCTGATGCAGCTAAAGGCATTTTTCCTGTCCAAGCAATCTTTGAGATGTCAGTCACAAACAAGTGAACCTTTTACCATTCTTTAGATTTGCCAGTCTGCAGCACAGACCTCTAAACCATAAAGCAAGAAGAGAAAAATCCCAAGATGATGCATTTTAATATGTTGAGCTAATGAAAGTGTATTTAAGGTGACCATGGCTTAGGCAGTAGAATAGATTTATCGGTAATTGGAGGGGTGGTGTACTTTTTTTTAAATCAATGGATCCTTTAGTCTGCATGTCAAACGCACCTCAAAATTGCTCATCATTTATCATCTGCGTGTGTGTTTGGGGGGTATTTTGTAGCATTATATGAAGAGCTTTGTGAATGAGTAGAGCACTTTTAGTGGTCAATAAGATGAGTAATGTGCCATACAAAATCCAGTCATTTTATCCTCTATACAGTGACTTCAAAGCACCTTAAGGTGCTTCTGTGAAGATGAAAAACCAAAGACGAGGAAAGCGAGAAAATTGTTCCACCCTCAAGTGGAACAAGGACAAGACTTTAATTCAAAAAGCTTTCATGCAATCAGGCATCATTATGACAAAACTAAATTAATCAGGCAAGCTTTTATTTTTGATCTGGGAAAGGCAAATGAAAAATAGATTAATATCACCTGCTTTATTTATGTAACTATGCACCTAATTGATGTAAATATTGATTCCAGCTTGCACCAGATGATGCCTGGAAGTGCCCCCACTGTAAGCAGCTTCAACAGGGTATGGTGAAGATGAGCCTGTGGACTCTGCCAGACATACTGATCCTCCATCTCAAGCGCTTCCGTCAGGTAGGCCAGCTTCAAAGTGGTCTCAAGTGAAGACTTTCATCTTGATCATTACATTACTACTACAGTCATCAAAATAATTTATTTAAAAGATGTCTATGGTAGTAACAAACACCTGAGGAACTATTATCTGACTCTACACAGACAATTTGACAATTTATAGAGGAGCCAGATACAGTATTCAAGAAATATGAATACACACCTTTGAAATGACTAAAATTAACGTGATTTCAAATAGCATCAACTTACAATAATAACTTTAAGATTATTTTGTAAAATGAATTGAAATAATTATTCAAAAGTTTACTGTGTTTAGTCTCATTTAAAACGCATTATACAGACTACATTTAACACAATAGTGCAAAAAAACTGAAGCTAAACACAACAACAAGTCTGTTGAATGCTGCAAGAAAAGAGTATACGTGCAATTTCCAATTAACAACTAGTTATATGAACAGTCTTTTAAATAAACTGCAGTTGTCTAAAGGATTTGCTTTAACAAGAAAGCAGTTTGTGAGAACTCATCAGGATAAGAAAAGATAATTTTTATGGCTCAGTTAAGCTAAATTTCTTTCCTGAAATACTAAATGAAAAGATGAGTTTGAGTGTAAAGAAATGTAGCCTTTAATGATTTCAAAAGCACTGCAGGAAACAAGAAAAGGAAGCCAGATGAATACTGTGAAAAGGGCCATTTGTGAACAGTCATTGAAAAAGACAACCTCTCTGTCAAAGAGCAGCTCAGTATAAAAATGAGTAAAAATGAAATTGTTTCTCTGTGGATAATGGGTATGTGAAAACATGTTTGTGATAAAATACTTGCCATAACAACTACAAATTACGAATTAATAAACTCATTATTGACGGGAACTGGAAAACTGGAAAAGCTCATCCACGCCTTTGTGACCTCAAGGCTGGATTACTGCAACTCACTTTATTTTGGTCTTCATTCTGCCCTCCTTCATAGACTGCAGACAGTCCAAAATGCTGCGGCACCCATTCTGACCAGAACTGGGAAGTTTGCCTGTATCACTCCTGTTCTAGCTGACCTGCATTGGCTACCCATAAAATACCGCATCCAATTTAAAATACTGCTGCTTACGTTTAAAATTACCAACAACACAGCACCGAGCTACCTTAAGGAACTCCTTAAATCGTATGTTCCTGCCAGAGCATTAAGATCATCTACTCAGTTACTCTTGGTGCAGCCTAGATCTCGGCTGAAGTCTAGAGGTGCCCGGGCGTTTGCCCTGGCTGCACCAGAGTTGTGGAATAACCTTCTGATTGTGATCCGGGCGTCCGATTCCATCCAATCTTTTAAATCACGGTTAAAAACCTATTTGTTTAATCTCGCCTTTCCTGCTTGTTAATGCTTGCACTTGACTTTTAGACTTACTCTATTTTTCCTTATACATATTTTTATGGCTTGTGCTTTTATTATGTTTTTATTTTGATATGCATTTCATATTACCCCTGTGTATTAGTGGCATTGACCTGTGAGTATATTTGATACTTTGCTAAGGCCTTATAATACTCGTGTTACTTCTCTGTCTCTTATCTTAAGCACTTCGGTATACCGCTGGTTTTTAAATGTGCTCTATAAATAAAGTTTGTTGTTGTTGTTATTGTGCTTACAGTTTCTCTTGATGGCCCAGTGTTGGATTGGATATTAGAGAGAATAAAACTGGCCTTTTATGGACTGATTTTTGCAAGAGTATAAAAGTCCCAGAAAATTTTTTGTGCCTGACCATCTTCAGGGGACTTTTTGTTGTTGTTGTTGTTGTTAAGCCACGTAACAGTGACCTGTGTGTCATTCAAGCATGAAAAGGCACTTAACTCAAGGCATAAACCATTTTTGTGTCTACACATAGCAGACAATTTAGCAAAGAACCAATTTTATAATAATAATAATGGATTAGATTTATATAGCGCTTTTCAAGGCACCCAAAGCACTTTACAATGCCACTATTCATTCACTCTCACATTCACACACTGGTGGAGGCAGCTACAGTTGTAGCTACAGCTGCCCTGGGGCAGACTGACAGAAGCGAGGCTGCCATTTCGCCCCTCTGGCCAACACCAGTAGGCGGTAGGGTAAAGTGTCTTGCCCAAGGACACAACGACCAGGACAGAAAGCCCGGGGATCGAACCAACGACCTTCCGGTTACAGATACGCTTCCCAACCCCCTGAGCCACGGTTATATCATATCTTTAAGCACTTTGTTACTACCAGCCTGCCACAAACAACCACAATTTGTTTCTTTTGCTTTAATTTAATCTATGAAAAATGCAAAAGATAACAAAGTTTGACAGGGTGTTTTTGCACCAAAGTCATTCCTAAAGAGCTGTTAGCTGAAAACTTAAAGAATATCTCATCATGATCTGCAGGAAACTGGACAAGCGGAAGGGAAAAAAAAGACAAAAGTGGGCTAAAAGACAAAAGTGGCCTTAGTGCCCCCCCCCCCCCCCCTCCCAAAAAAGCTATCAGTAAGTCATGAAATTCAAGTCCTTAAAAAAAATGGATGGATGCAGTGATGCATCTAACCCTTCTGTTGATCCAGCTAATGTTCGTCGAAGCATAATCAAAAATGGTCTCAGTCAAAGAGGAAAGGGAAACAGGGAGAAATGGGCTGAGGTATGGATTGAAAATCAGTGGCAACGGGTCTTTTATGCTTGAATGATTTATAGGTCAGTGCTAAGTGGCTTAAAACACAAACCAAAAGGCAAGGACTGGAATGAAAATGAGAGAAAAAGCAGTCAATACCCAAATAGAAACTGAAAGATCCCCAACAGCCTGAAAAACTATACACAGTAAGCTTCTTTCCATCCCCCTTTCCTCTTTAGTGAGATAGGCAAGCGCCATGTCACAATCATTGAAGCATGCCTCGTGGCCTGCTTCTTTAAAACCAACACCCCACCTTTCTCTGGCCTTCATGCATTATTCCAAACACGTATTATCATTATCGGTCTAAATCCCCCACACCCCATTACCTTGCCACCGTGAAGTTCTTTAATATCCTGGGAGATCCCAGTCTGGAAAGTTAAAAAGGATTCAAACCTATGCATTCTCTTCCTCAACTAAACTTTGTTTAGAGCCATGGCAACAACAAAAAAGATAAAAAGTGGTGTTTTTATGAATTCTGACTGTTTACTGAAAGGAAGAACATGAAAGAAGGCAAGTGAAAACAACTATGATGAAAGCCAATGTGCCACACAAATTAATTGCTGGTACTTTCTAACCACTCTTTATGAAACATTCTGATGTTGTACATCAATGCAGGAAAAAAAACAAATGAAAACTGAAAGAGGACATGCAAAGGGTTGGTGTTACAGAAGGTGTGGGGTAAGATGGAGGCAGATGACACATAAAGGGAGTGAAATAAAGAAGAATTAGTGATCAGCCACAGACTTTTTCAGCCTCAGATATACAGATATATGCTTTTAGGATGGCTCATTCCTAGAGGCCTGCCGTGGTTAGAATCTTTCTCACTGTGTACGCCAGGCCATATTTTTCCCCACACCTGGTATAATCAGATAGATCACTGCTTTCTCCTTTTTGCTGTCTGGTGGAGTCTCTTATTATTATGTTTTTTCCCATCTGTTCACATGGTAGCTTCCCAGTACTCATCCCCGTACTGCAATTTCATAGTAATTCAGCACAGGCTTTAGAGTGTGTAGGTCATTTCCCTAGCTGAGGTCATTGGGTATGCACACCAGTTTCAGTTGTACTGAATCTCCTGCCATGACCGGGTTAAAATAAACCATGCCTTTTTGCTATAACTGACCCATCACTAGTGTTTTTTTGCTCAGGGACTACAGATAGAAATTAGGTTTCGACTTCGTTTGTGCGTCTCCCTGTAATTAAACATTTGAAAAACCCTTGACACGAATCCTGGCTGCTTTCACAGGAGACTCATTAGTATCCCTTCATATGCCTGGTTCTTCTTGTTCCTTGTTTCACAAGTGAACCCTGCCCTTTTCTTTAGATGTTTGCTTCTCTGAGTTTTAATGAACACATTGTAAGTTGTCAGTATTTTGTTGCAGCAGCTATGTTTGCTATGCCTAACACTGTAAGGTCATAACATGCGACCTTTTATTCGTAATTGGTTCACGGTAATCTTTTTAGTAACATAGTAATACTACTATATTTAAGCTTGGATATGTTACCAGCGTGCATAACAATTAAACTTTTGCCACATTAGGAAAGCGTCTTGTTTTCCAGCACAGCTAACAAACAATATCCCGTGATCTGAAAAGGCTCCCTGTGTTTTGGAGAAACTTGACCAAACTGGTTTGTGTTAACAAAATGGTAGCATTTGTTAACCTTTACTTAACTAATCTGGTCTCATTTAAGCCATCACTTTGTTTTTTTCAATGGCCCTGACCAGGACAAGTTTAAGTCACAATGACACAACTAATGGTTTTAGGAAACTTCAAATTTAATAAACAAACAAACAATCTTTTAACAGAGAGTTTACAATAGTTCGTCAACTTTCACTTACATTTGCAAACACATGCCAAGCTGATGGGAGCTTAAAAACAAAAAAACATTGTTGCCACATTTAATAACATATCCTAACACACAGAAATGACTGATAAATCAATTTTATAATGATTATTTTTTTCTCCAGAAGCCAAATTAATTTTCCCTATGGGCCATATACTGAGTATAGCATTAATGCCAAAAAACATGAACATCCCTGAAGATCCTTTCACTTCATATGTGCCAATATGCTCCTGAGACCCAGCCTATTCATTTATGTCCTCCGTGGATAGAATAGATGTAAGAAGTTATGTAGTGATGGGATTTTTCTTTTCACTTAATCTGTACAATTGCTCCGCACACTCCCCGGAGTGTAGTGCTGTAATATTTTACATTAGTGCTTAATACCGCCTTGCTGAACATAATAATTCCTCACAGTCATTACGGGTCTTACCTGGAACTGTCGAATGTTGAGAAACTGGGACTGCTGTGGGGGGCTGCACCAATAAGCTGGACTCATTTATGCTCAATATTAATCTTATAAACTGCTGCTGATGAGAGCAGATGTTACAATTAGGCAATGAAAATGTAAAAGAGGTATAGTTAAAAACACCAATATTTTAAGACAATTTATCAATTTAATCAATTTTCTCAAAAACAACTGTGAGCAAAATGTGCATGTTTTTGCTAAATTTCAAATACCCTAAACTTTATTTTACTTTATAGAATATATTGTACTGCCATCTTACTTGTAGTTTCATGTATTCATGTGACGTTTTTCAGTTCTTTCTTCTTGTTCAGTGAAAGAGATCTAGTCTGTTTTTGGCCTGAACAAGTGCTTTAAAGCTGAGGTAGGACAGTCACATCAACAGCAAACGCAGCATTAGCTTTCCATTATGCATCTGACAGTTCTGGATGTCCTTTGCCTTTTGTCTCACAAAATTGTTGAATTTTTGCTGTCAGGCTGCACACTGTTTTTAGCACTTTGCTCAGGTTGAACCCCCTGACACCTGTGTGATATATATTCCCCAATAAACTCTTTTAGTTATGACATTAGCAACATGGTTAATTATTTTGCTCTGACTTACACAGCACCTCTTAGTGTATAATACAATGCCAAAATACCAATTTTAGTTGTGGGTTAATTTCACTCACTTTATCCTTCGTCCACTTCAAAAGTCCAACATTTTTCCATGTCAGATTTGGACAAACATCAGTTCTAACACCTGTCTGTGTGTCCCATTTTCTATCAAAGCATGCACTTGCCTCCATGAACAAATCACTTCCTGTTGTCCTGCTCAATTTCAAACTCTTTTGTTATTCCACGTACAAAGGGAAGTAGTATATGTGGGCTGTGTCACAGGCACCACAGCTCTTGTCCAGAGCCAAGGACAAAAAGTCAGACTTCAGGCTTTTACACTTTGCTTGGAAAGAAAGAAGCAGAAAGAGGGAAGGCCCCATGAGTTAAGCCCTGCTGATCACCTCACATGAGACCCTTTCTTCAAAAACTCTAGTATCAGATCCTGATTTTGGAGTTCCTGACTGACACACCTTTTCTCTCTGCATTAGAATTCAGTCAGTCAGTCTGCCAAAATCTGTACCAAGCACCGGCTTAGCATCAGAGACCAGAGCCAGTAATATGCACAGCACAATTTCTAAGGTTGGGGGGTTATGCAGGGCCTTCCATCATGATAAGGATTCAATCTCAGTAGGAAAGCTTCTATACTAAAAAGTGATTTGAATAAAAAATCCATACTGAATCACAAGCATGTAAGAGAAAACTGCTGGGCGCTTCTTTTACTGACCTAAAGCTTTTGTTTTCTGATTCTGGTTACTTCTAAAGAGCCTCTGGAATAAAACTGGCAGTAAGTAAAAGCAGAATTCATTTATGTTTCTTTGACATATGCAAATAGTTTGTCTTTATTTATTTGCCGTTTAATTCATTTGGCAGCTATTTGCTAGTTTTACTTTTGAATCTTTTTGTAGATGTTCAGATTCCTAACAGAGTAATATTTGCCTGCATATTCACTTGTTGTTGTAGAGCTTTGTGAATCTAAATGTAGTTCTAGCTTTTACTGCAGTTGATTCCAATTGTTTGCTCACGAGCTGTTCTGTTTTTAACTTTGTCTTCAGCCACTGCTCAGTGAGATCAGGTGACAGACCTGGTCATTAAAAGTACTGACTTTACTTTCAAAAATCTCCTGACCAGCTTTCGCTGTATGTTTTGGTCAATTCATTTTCATTCAGATTGATTTCACAACAACTGTTACCTCAAGGTGCTTTATATTGTAAGGTAAAGACTCTAAAATAACAGAGAAACAAAAATATTTATGTTTTAAATTTTTTAAATAAATTACATACCCAAAGCTGAAATATCTTAAAATTGTGTTCAGACTCGTAAGTTTTAGAAATTTTATTACTGCACCACTCAGAACAGTCAATACTTATTGTAAAGCTACTCAAGCATTTTCTTGCTTGAATGCTTTTCATCACTCTCATGTTGAAAGGTGATTGTTGAGCCATTGTACTGGGTACACTGGTGTATGCCCTGTGAACTTCATACTGCTTGCCGCAGGTGCCCTCAAATCACTTTCTAGACACAACACATCTTTAAGGAAATTAACATTTTGTTTTCCATTGTAACTATAATCAACACAATACTTTGTAAATCAATCAGTCATACATTTCTGTAGATAGGGTCCCTGCTGTTCCTGTCACAGCAAAAGAGTGGATATAGAATCAGTCAAGCCTTTGCCAATAGGCAAAAATAGTAATTGGCACATTACTATTGAGAATTGCAAAAGAAAAATTATTTCCAAGTATTTAAAGTACAAAAATGTGCAAACATAATGGTGTGTATGGACTGTATGTATGAATAATGATTTTTGAAACAGGTTGGAGAACGAAGGAACAAGCTGTCAACACTCGTGCGTTTCCCTCTAACTGGTCTGGACATGGCACCGCATGTAGTGAAGCGAAGCCAGAGCATGAAGAACCTGAATATGGGGCCATCACCACCTTCCTGGAAACAGCACTCAGGCCAACCACACCAAGCTGCTGACATGATGCTTCCTCATGAATTCCTGTATGATCTTTATGCTGTGTGTAACCATCACGGAGGAATGCATGGAGGACATTATACTGGTATGTAACAATGACGTCTTCTTATTGCTTTTCATACACACTCTTCTGTCATGCAGTTGGCACATCCACACAAATGAAGTTACTGCATAATATGGATATATACAAAGTGTGTGTGTGTGTGTGTGTGTGTGTGTGTGTGTGTGTGTGTGTGTGTGTGTGTGTGTGTGTGTGTGTGTGTGAGTGCGCACGTGTGTGTTCCTATCTAGCTATCTTTGTGAGGACCGAAATCTGCATTCTACTATACTTGTGAGAACCAACAGTCACTTGTGAGGACACACAACCCGGTCCTCACAAATTTGAAGGCATTTAAAGGCATTTTTGAGGCTCAAAATGTGGTTTTAGTGTCAGGGTTACAATTAGGTTAGGTTTAGGCTGAGGGCATTCATTTTTGATGGTTAGGGTAAGTGTCTAGGGAAAGCATTATGTCAATTAGATGTTCTCACTAAGATATGAAAATTAGTCTGTGTGTGTGTGTATGTGTGTGTGTGTGTGTATTACAACAGGGACCAGATTTAGCTAGAATGCTAACTCCACAAGGAAGACCATTTTTCACTTCAAATGACAGTTCAGATCTCTCAATGACAAATAACATGCTACACTGAGTTATCCCGTCTTCTTTGGCAGATGCTTTTGACCAATCAGTTTTGAGAAAGTCTAAGCCCATCTGTCATACTCAATACCTCAGCAAAGTAAACTGCTCTGTGCTGCTTAGTGTTTTAATTTTAAATGAAATGTTTTGATACAACCCTCCAGCAGTCTGGGTCTCTACTATCCTCAGCTCAGTGAACTGTGGTTCATCCCAATAGTCCTGTGCACAGTAATTGCAAGTAGCTAAGTGAGTCCCTAAATGTGGGATGGATTTCCAATTTCAGGTACTGTCCAGGCTGCCATTTAGACTGTCAGTATGTGGAGGATTTTCAAACTACGTGTGTCTGATAAGAATGATGTTATTTTACTAATGGGTGGCTCCCCATTAGTAAAATAACATGTACAGTCTATGTCTAGTCTATGTACAGTCGGGGGAAAAATAATTCCTTAATTCCCCTGCTGAATTTGTAAGTTTGCTCACTGACAACAAAAATAAAGTCTTCAATGTTTCATTTTAACTGGAGACTGAAAACCATCAAAAGAAGAAAAAAACCACAATGTACATTGCACAAGCACCTAAATTGATTTGCATGCCATTGATTTAAATGTGCATTTAATCCCCAAGCAAACCATGACTTAGTACTTGATGGAGAAACCCCTGTTATCAAACTCAGCAATAAGACATTTCCTGTAGATGGTCACCAGGTTTGCAGAATTGTCCAAATCCTTTAGGTTTCTTGGCTGCTGCTTTGCAACTCGAAGCTTCAGCTCACTTCATAGATTTTCTACAGGACTGAGGTCTGGCTAGGCATCTACATAACTCTGATATGCTTCTTTGTTACCTGGGCATTATGTTTTGGGTCATTATTAGGCCGTGGACAGGTCTTCCAGCATAGCTTCAGTTTTCTGGTTGAGGAAAGGAGGTTGTCCAAGATTTTACGGTATAAAGCCCCACCCATTGGCTCCTCAATGCAGTGAAGTTGTCCTGTTCCTTAGCAGGACAGCTTTTTAGTTATTTATTTTTAATCTTTATTTTCATTAAAAATGTAAATAACATGCACAATTTCTTTCTGTGAAGGTTCTCAGTCATCCAGGTCATCGTAGTCAAAGGAGCTTGCAAAGAAAAGCGTCTGGACTTCTTTAAGTTGCTTGAAGATGTTTCACCTCTCATCCAAGAAGCTTCTTCAGTTCTAGGTCAAATGGCGGTGAGTCCCAGATTTAAACCCATTGGGAGAATCCATAGAAGAGCCACCTCCACAGGACAAGACTCAGCAGTCCATCTGCATCTTAAGGATAAAGGACACTCTTTCGAGGATGCCAATGTTCACATTTTGGACAGAGAGGACAGAGGGCGGGGCTTACCACACCAACTCTCTGCCATCTATAATCCAGTTTTGAGTTCCTTCCCCAGACGCCTTAATGCCCACTCACATCCTGGGCCATCTGACCTCAGGAAATCGCATGATAAGGTGGGGCCAGGTTTCACAATGAGCTCACCCGAAACCCTGGCTGATTGGGACCCACACCCAGTTTCACACCTTGGCTCAGGCGATTAGAGGATCATCAGGGGGTCCTTTTGTCCCTCTATGGGGTGATACTCCCACTAGGTTTAAATCTGGGACTCCCCACCATTTGACCTTAGAACTGAAGAAGCTTCTCGGATGAGAGGTGAAACGTCTTCTAGCAACTTAAAGAAGTCCAGACGCCTTTCTTTGCAAGCTCCTTGGACCATGCACAATTTCATTACAATCAATACAAAACATTACATACGCACCATTCAATATGGCGGACTCTGCAATAAATCAAATTTACATTTGAAATACAACAATAAAATTGAAGACTCGTACCTAATTTTCAGAAATAGAAGTGACAACTGGAGATTAGGAGAAAGCAGGTCTTCACCATGGCAGCTACCACTTTACATTTGCATCCTGTCCTGGTTCTTTTACCTGAGAGTCCAACAGTGTTATGCACAATTGTGTTATGCACAATAACACAATCTGTGGTGGTGTCCCTCATTTAACTAAGAAAAATAAATAAAATTGATCTGATTTTACTGGAATGAAAAAAAATTACAGCATCTTTAAACACATTTTTAAAATAAATCAAAATAGCACCTGAACAACAAGAAACTGTAGCTGGAGAGCAGCTCCATGGGTCCAGGAATGGTCCTTGATGTATTCTGTCTTGCTGCTTTAACAAGCTGAGAAACGTACACTATCAATAGTCTCTGCAGTGGAGGAAAATACAACTCACATTTAAATATGAAGCTTTTCTATGTACACTGTATTTACAGGCAGCAAAGAGATTATGTGCTATGGACCTCCCAAGGCATTTTAGGGGAAAAATGAGTTAATCTCCATATTGCATGCAATTTTCTGATAACAATTATGCGAGAAAAACATTATTTACCGTTGTTGTCTGTTTTTTATTCCAGCTTACTGTAGGAATTCAGTGGATGGTCAGTGGTATAGCTACGACGACAGCAGCGTAGACCTGGTGCAAGATGAGGAAGTGTGCACAAGGGGTGCTTACATCCTTTTCTACCAGAGGCGAAACACCATTCCCCCATGGTCAGCCAGCAGCTCCATCAGAGGTATGCTGTGAAATAACAAGCAAACCAGACAACTGAAAGCATATAAGAGCTTGTGATTGTTTTTCAATGGTCCTAAAAATGGTAAATAGTCAATTAATGTCTGTATTTTCAACATACGTACCTTAGGCAGGAGTGGTTTTCAAGGATGCAAATATATCTGTTTTGTCTGCTGCACTGTGCTCCACAAAACGCACACACGTCTGACACCTTATCTTAGGGCTGTGTTCGATATAACGATATATATCGGGTGACGATATAAAAATGTCTATCGTTTCATTTTACGCTATCGTTTGTTTTGTGGTGTCGTAAAATAAACTGTTTACGGCAATATTTTTTCATCGTTTTGATGGTCACTGTAGTGGCTATATTAATTTCTTAAATTCTCTCTTTCTCTTATATTTAATATAACCACACTACGGACGGACAAGCGCCTGTTTTTACGTGTTGCCGTTAGCAACAATGACGGTAAAACTATCACGTGGCTCCGCTGTCCGCTTGTTTGTTTTCCATGTAAACCTTTCACAATAAAGCTCAAGATCCCTTGACTTTTCAAAGTAAACTGAATCATGTGAAAGAGTATGAGTATCTGTAAGAGTTTACGGAGGAGAAGCAAAAAAAGAGCCGTCATGTGCTAACAAACAAACTTTAGACTCAAACTTTGAAAGAAAATGGTGGCCGTTACAACTTATGTCTAAAAATGTATAGTTTCATGCATCGGTTAAAACACTCGAATCCAGGTAAAAGACGACCAGCTGGAAAAACTAAACGCAAGTTGAGTTGCCCGAGATTCACAGAATTTACAGAAAATGTTACATTTTTGTGATTTATATCGTTGTCAGGACGATAAATGTCTTATATCGGGATATGGTATTTTTGTCATATCGCACAGCCCTACCTTATCTGATATATCTGAGCGTATCTGGTGAGACAGTTTGACAAAGATTCTTTTACACATACACCATGCACCATGTAGATAACACAAACTAACACATCCTGTTCTTGCTGAATGTGTACATTGAGTATGTGCAAAATATTTGCACAGCAAAAGTTTATTTACATTTAAATGGACTTTTTACGAGAGCAAGACTCCATAAATGGTGGGGCGGGGCACTTTTACTGCTATAGGAATAATTCAGAATAACAATGATTTTGCTGGACCGCAAATAAATCATTAACAACAACCAACTTGTAAGAAACACAGTAAGATAATTGGACCTTGCTCTCTGTAGTCTCAAGCATGCATCCTACAATAAAGTACAACTGTAATCTCTAATTAATCAAAAGTGAGACATAAGTGATCCCTCTTCTTCCTCTTTCACAGTAAGAGAGGAAAAATGTAAAAATTTAATCGGATATTTATATAATACAGCGCCGAACGTTTCAAGTGGAAGTTGACTTGAAGAAATCAGCTCCCAATCCCATGACTATAAATGATGCAAAAAGATGTTTTTTTCCTAATACATACCACCTATCCCTGCACTCCTGCCTCACTGACTTGCATCTTGTGAGCTGCTATGATACTGAGGTCTTTCAACCTTTGAAGTAAGAGCCAAACATGCTGGTACAAACAGAGAAGACCGTACTGTCAAGAACCTGCTTTGATTCACAGAAAACTACGGGTCTGTCAGATCTGCTCATTTAGCTCCGCATGAAATGCTGAATGTGTAGCAAAGTCCTCTGTCAGACTGCAAAAAAGAAAAGAAAGAGAGAATTCATCCAAAATATTGTAAAGTCAGTTGTTTGACTCTTTTTTTCTTTTTTTAAACTGGAAATTATTAATTATTAAACTGAGATGAATGAACCGCATTTCACTGGTAAGAGTATGTTAAGAGCTAAAAGTCAGATTTAATAGTAGTAATAATTTTGTGCAGCTAACTTTGAAACCTTTTGCCATAGCAGCTCACTGAAGGCCATACACTTACTACAAATGTCAGAATGCCTGAAATCATTATAATACCAACCTTTATCTTTATGTAATCTCCTCGCCTATAGAGATTGACAGACCACATGACTTTCGCGCATTGCATGCCGGGAACTCGTGGCAAAACAATCCAAGTACCGCATCAAATGCAAGCATTTTGCAGCACCGCAAAACGTTCATTCTTCGATTCCAATAAATTCTTGCTTTTTCTTTGCCCCC
>NW_005187469.1:221040-232419 GCF_000239375.1 Pundamilia nyererei | reverse complement strand
AGACTTGATGAAAAGTCAAAGAAAAGATACGAGGAAAAAAATCAAAGGAGTGAAAGGTTTACTCAGGGTAAACCCTTACAAGCACACAGAGGGACAAAATACGTTAGCGTGTATTGAATTGCTGTGGCAGGGCCTGTAGGGTGCAATGCATAAACAAATGCCTGCAAACCTCAAGGAACTGAGCAGTGTTATAAAGAAGAAGGGCCAAAAAATATTCCACAATAATTTTCAACTTATTGCTGCTAGAGGTGGTTCTACAAGATGTTGAATCATGATCTGTGCCTAGTTTTTCACATGATTGGATAGAGTCTGTACCATACTGTATGTAGTACTCCCGAGCAGTGTTGGTCAGGTTACTTAAAAAAAGTAATCAGTAACTAATTACTGATTACTTTCCCAAAAAAGTAATTCCGTTACTTTACTGATTACTTATTTTCAAAAGTAATTAGGTACTTAGTTACTTTTAAAAAATTATTTACAACCTGAATAGGTAATAAAGCAATAGATCTTTCAGCCCAATTCTATTTATTCTCCATAATCCATCATATAAAATGTGGTCAAATGAAAAAGTCTCTTTTTGAAACTAGTTTTATTAGTTTTAATCTTTTAACTTTATGCATCAAGCAACTTGCGTTACTTGTAACGCGTTACTGCCCATCTCTGCTCCCGAGTGGTCTTTGTTTATCTTGTCCATTTTCACATTTGTGAGTTCAGTCCAGTAGCTCTGTTATCCTGTGGAGGCGTTTTGTAGGAGTGGTTTGGGTCCACTGAAAATCATTACAGAATTGTTCTTTTATCACGTCTATCCTAATGGGACTTTATATTCACATGGCTGTACAGGCACTATATAAATGAAAATAAAATTGGAATTGAACCTAGGTTTAGAAAATTAGGGGTTATTAATAAATACCAAAATAAATACCATAATAAACAAATAATGGCTTAATGTCTATGTTTTGTGTAAATCTGTCAGACTCCAATCAAACAAACAGACATTTCAAGGCTCACTTTTATGTCCCTCTAACTTTACTAGAATAAATTTAGACTAGAATAACCCTTTATTTTCATTTTACATGTGGAACAAAATTATGGATACTCCACACCAACTGTGCCAGAATAAAATATAAATAGTAGATATCAGGAATAACATAATTTAAAAAAATAACCTCGTTCTCTGTACATCTTATTTCAGCAAAACCTCAGATAAAAAATAACAATTTAGATATTACACTATCTCGTTATTTATTTAACACAAAACAAAATGCAAGAGAAGTGTTTGAAAAACTAAGTACTAACCGTATTGCATCCTCGAAAACTGTTCGTAGCACCCAGGTGCTGCTGATCACATTGAATAAATGATCATTAGCAAGTGTGAGTACTTTGATGAAAGTAGAGGTTTTGGCAGTTTGCTGATCTGGAGTGTTCAGATGTGTGTTAACATGATGCCAAGAGGGAAGGACATCAGCAGTGATCTTAGAAAAGCAATTGTTGCTGTCTCTCAGCTTGGGAAGCGTTATAAGGCCATTGCCGTACAATTTGAAATCCATCACTCTACAGCAAAAAACATTATTAGTAAGTGGAAATCATTCAAGACAGCTGCCAATCATCCCAGAACTTAATGTTGCTGGAAATTAACCCCAAGGTCTGACTATGCAGTGGAGTTAACTGAAGAGCTACTTCTGAGATTCTACAGATGTAAGTAACCATGTTAAATATTAAAGTTCATGATAGTACAATCAGACAAAGAACAAGCTTGACTTGTTTGGAAAAGTTGCATGAGAACGCTTCTTCTCTCCTAATGATCATGGCAGCACAGCTTAGCCTTGGAAAACTGCATCTGAGCAAACCACCAGTTCTGGAGCAATGTCTTTTAGACAAATGAGACAAAAGTGGAGATGTTTTGCCTTAATTCACACTGCCACATTTGATGAAAACCCAAATAGAGCAGGACCCAGCCATCTTGCAGTCAGCGAGTCAGAAATGAGCTTCACTATATAAAAAGTCTTCTAGAGTCAAATGTAAGGCCATCTCTTTGAAAATTATCGTTTGTTAGAAACAGGATAATACAACTGGACAATGATTCCAAGCCTGCGAAGAAGTTTTTCTTATTTTGCTATTTTGCTTGTAATTTAATGACCTCATCTGCATTTTTTTTCTTGTTTTTCTTACTAAACTTCATCACTGGGAATTTGTGTTCTGATAAAGGTAAATCCAAAGAAAAAAATATCTTCACAGGTGGCATGTGAGCAAAAATGTAGCTCTGCAATTATCTTGAAAGAAACTGCAACCTTCTAATAAAAGCCTTCATAGGACTATGCGATTCATGTGCAAATAGACCCTGCTAGTTAGCCCATTTCAGCCCTACCAAAACATGTATATGTGCAAAGCATAAACTGCTGCCAGCTCCTCTGTAACCTTAAACTCAAAGTAACTGTACTGATGTCACTTCACTTTTTGCTCTCTTGTCCAGAGCAAAAAATGTCAGGGCAAAAACTCAACTTTTACACAGCACAAAACAAAATTATGTGGACTCTAAGATTCCATTCATTAATTTTCCTTGTCCAGGGTCATGGGAAGGTTGAAACCTATCCCAGCTAACTCAGAGTGAAAGGCAAGGCACGCCCTGGATAGGCTGCCAGAGATAAAGCATATTCTATTTAGATCCCAAAGACATATGCAACCAGTACTTAATATTATTGATTAATAGTACTCTAAATTTATTCATTGTCTAAATATCTTACCTGGTAAAATATTTGCAAATGGTAGCAAAGAACTAAGAAATGCCTGTCTGCTGTGCACGTTGCTTTGACAGCTGTCATTCATTCCTCTTTCAAGGCGTCTGAGAAACTTCACTTTTTTTAATCTAATCATGTACTTTTTTATTTTTAATGTTTCAGAAAAACAGCCTGACATTAATTGCTGAAGTTCTCTATGAGTCAACACTATGTGAAAATATATGTAAAGATCTAATATATCCAACATAGACAGTTATCCTTGTAAAACTCAGCTTTTTGAGAGTTGCTGGATTGCTGTTAGAGCTGGATAAGTACCTGTTCAATCATTATTGAATTTCTTGGTGAAATTAGTGTGACTTGCATTTCAAAAGATTTATTCTGCCTTAAACAGGATCTTCGTCGAGAGGCAGGTTTTATTTAAATGCTTTTTTGAAAAAGACATTGATTATCACTGGCCCTGGCAAATGTGCCTAATGTAATTTATTTTGCAAATAAATGTTTGTTCTTCACACATTGTTAACTTAATTATTGGGGGTGGGGTGTGTGTGTGGGGGGGTCAGGAATGTGATTATGGATAGATTTCATTTACCATTAGTATCTGCTCCCTTTATTCTCCCTCCCTTGTTGAATTAACTCGCCTACTTTTGCCAGAAATTATGAATAATTCCAAATTCCAGAGTAAAAGAGCAAACCAGACATACAGCAGCTAATGGTTGCCATGCTTCTTTCTAGAGAAAATTATGCAGGACAGAGGGCCAAAGTCCACTTTGTAGACTGATTCTTGAAACTTATGGGTATTATAACTATGGGAAGTAAAGGAGCTCCATATGTCGGATGAAAAAAAAAAAAACAGAATTTCTAAACAGCATTCGTGCTTTTCCATCGTCCAACGTGTGCAATGTTAAATCAGTGGAGTATTCTTTATGTTCCTCCTCTCAAACCTTTTTCTCTGTGTCATAGGCTCCACAAGTTCATCAGTGTCAGACCACTGGCTAATCAGGCTGACGGGGGACAGTAAGAGAGGCAGTCTGGTGTCTCATGCATCCACCACCTGTCCATCTTCCTTACCTGACTCTCCAGAGTCTCCAGTCTTCCTGGACAATGGCTTCAAAGATGAAAGAGGTAAAAGGACCATTGCTGTCAACAGACTTGTGTTTTATTTATAATTTGTCTAAACGTGTTTGGTTTTTATTTAAAGCCTAAAATATTTCCCTCTCTACATAAATGCCAGGTGGATTTGAGAAGAGGCCATTTGTCAGAGGTCTTCAGGGGCGCAGCATGAGCCTGAGAGCCCCCAGCAAAAACAAGGATACCTTGAGCAGAGTGCTTCCAATGCGCTGGTCCTTTGGTTCCAAGGACAGACGAAAACCTGACCCAGTCCCTCCCCCTGAACCTGATCCAGCCCCTGTAGAACTAGTACAGTACTTGGAATCTGGTCGGCGTCCCCGGTGCACAAAGGATCCGATAGCGACATTAATGAATGAACCACGCAGCACAAAGGAAGCTGCAAAGAGCCGTGTTGCAGCCAATGTTCGTTCGTCTAGCGTTGGAAGTATAAGTTGTGTGGGTAAGACGGGGGAGGAGCCGCCATTTCTAAAGGTCCCAGAGGGCCAGAAGTGGCCATCAGATAAAGCAGCTAGTCTGAGACGTAGCAAGGGGAGCCAGGCTAAGGATGAGAGCACTGTGAATATCAGGAGCAGCTCCAGCACTAACACTCTAACAAGGAGGAAGGATGGAAGAAAACAGAGCTCCTCCAAATCTTCACAGGATACTGAGACAAAACGGAGATCCAGTACTGGAGTTCAGCCCAGCTACAGCACACCCAGTCTCCAAGATGGAACTCTGAGAAGACAAAAGGGAGACAGGGCTGATAGGGAACGCCACAGCACACAAGAAGAAAACTCTAAGAACAAGAAAGCAGACGTGCCTAAGAGCCATGACGGAATACTGTCCTTTTTTAAAGGTAGCTTCCTGAAGAAGGATAAAGATTCAAGGAAACCCACGGAGGATGAGTCAGGGAGAGCAGTAGTTGAAGAAGAAAGCAGAAGGACCTTGTCGAGGCCATCTCTGTCCAATGGAGCAGCAGGAGGCCGAACCGGAGAAGAAAGAGGCAAGTCCAAAAGCTCAGGCCATGTGGTTAATGAGCAGGTAAACGGTAAGGTGGGGCGCAAAGCAACTGAAATCAAACGCTCCCAGAGCTCCACCAACATCCCAACAAAAGCAGAGCAGAGTGTGCGTAGGACAGCATCTTTGCACCGTAATGGGATGTCAACAACGCCAGCATCATCACGCAGTCTGACAAGCGACAAACCATCTCACGGCACCTTGCAGAGGACTCGTTACAGCACAACCTCACTGGGGCGCAAAAAGACAGTCCCCGAGTCCAGCTTCTAACACAGAGACACATAAAGCCTTTTTCCTGAAAGAAAGTGAAGGACATGAAATCTCCAAGATCAAAGCAATAGTGCTCCATTCACAGTAATACGCCTTTTTTGTTCCTGGAAAATTAACAGAGTCAAGTAGTTTGCTCCATGTAAGACATAGAATAAATGAAAGGTCCTCTAATGCTCAAGAGGACATTAATGAGCAAAATTAGGTGATATGACCTGTCCATTAAATATGACAGAGAGTCCTTCTCCATTCTATTTCTACGACCCAAATAAGTGCCTGATCAGCCGATATGCAGTTTAGACCAATTGGTTTGTGTCAGTTTAGAACTGAAAGCACGCAGCAGCACACCTACGAACATACTGTACGAATATGTGTCTTATTAATGTAATGTGAGCGTTGGAAGTCGCCACTCTGTTTCGAACTCTTACGGTTGCTGCTTAGAATGAAGACACACTGATTGTGTTCATTTATAAGAATGTATTGTGTCTACTTGATAAACGGTGGTGCTTTGAGACCTAAATCTCTGAATAATGTCAACTGTTTATTTTTAATATTTTCTTTAAAGCACAGTATGTTTTATTTTTTAAAGGATTGATTTTCTTTCTTTTTCCTAAATGACCCAGTGTGCAGCAGCAGTTGATTCAGTGATTTACAGCTGACTAAGCAAACATTTTAAAAACACTATTGTCTACTGTGAAACGTTAAATGAATACACTATCCCTTAGTGTATTAGTAATAACAGTTGAATATTAAACTGTTTGTTTTCTTCTATTGCTACTTTCATGTACCCACATCGTCGTGTTCCTTAATGTTAAATAATTGTTTCCCATGCTTTCCTAACACCGATGACTGTCAACAGTTTAATGTCACCATTCATAGAGGGGAGGACCACAAAAAGCAAAGCAAAAGAGAGTGACTTCTGCTTGTTACTAAAAAAAAACCAAAATAATGTGGACACACAAAATCCTGTCTTATTGAAGCTGTGATTGAGAGAAAAATTCTACCTCTCTGGGAATCATTTTTGATTAATGTACCTCCAAAATTGAAGGTCTGCAAAATTACTGGTTACTCTTTGATAGCGACTGTTTTTTTACCAGAACATGACATTTACTTACTTATGAAATAGTGACTATTTGGCCAGTAGGGAAACGGACAGAATATACAAGGCATGTAAGGTTAGGGAGCAGTGTTTGTTATTCTATGTAAAGAAAATCTATTCTATGAATCTATAGAAGAGAAATAGAGTATGCATTATAATATGCATTTTCCTTTATTTATAGATTTAATGTCTATTTGCTGTTAATGTTTTTGTTTATTTTTTAAGTGTGGAACAGTAAATGCATACATAAAAAAACATAGTGGACAAGAATTTTATGTAACTTTCATTTCTATTATTTAGGCTAAGCTAATTTAGCTTATTTAGCTTAATTAGCTTAAATAGCTAATTTAGCCTAAATCCATCCTAATGGTTCTGGATATTTTGCCTGTCCACATGTTTTATATGTAGAGGCAATATAGTATATTAATATATATTATCACACTCTCTTTTTGTTTTGTACAAAGACTTTTTTTTACCTTGCTACCTTTTCAAATATATAAACATCCTTCTTATTTAAATTGTTAGTTGGACTGCATTTGGGCAATATAAAGTAGAGCGAACTGCTTATCAAAAAAAATCAAGGGCAACTTCCAAACATCTGAACGCAGCATAATTATTTAATCCACCTTATCTAGCTGTCCTGCAGTTCAACATAAACTCACACTGCAGTTAGAAAAAGCCTTTCATAATGTGAAATAATATAATTTGATGTTAGGTTTATTGACTTCACATCAACAGCACCTTGGTGCTCACCCCCGCAGCCTTCGAGATTACGAATGGCCAAATATTCTGATGAAGTATTTCTATCAAAAATCCAGTTTATTATTGAACAAATACCTTAGTGCAATCCTCTCTTTGTATTTATAATCACCATGAATATACAGCTTTCTTCTATTATGTAGGAATTAAAAAGCAGTATCTCTTTTATTGTACAAAAATGTCTACTTTTACTTAATCTTAAAATCTGAAAACCAATGATAATATTTAGTAAACTATCAGGCTATCCTGATAGCAAATAATCTTATATTTATGCCAAATACACATGTGCAATTATTTTTTCCTTCTTTCTTGACTATAACTTTACATCAGTGGGTTATATTAGAGAGCCCGTATTAGAGTATGGAACAAGCTTTTCTATTTGTGTCTGTGTAATGGTAGAAGGAGGTTTTTTTTGTTATTAGCAGAAGTCTGTCAGATTGTGGAAAGGTACATCTAAGAGCTTATGCACATTTGACCATGAGTATTGTGCAATTTTGTTTTGTGTTTTGAAAAGTATATACGGTTGAAGTAAACAGATTGAGGCCTAAAAGCTTCATTTGCTGCTATAGGTAGCCTGTCGTAGTGCCTCTGTTAGATGCCACATGTCGAAACGCTGGACCGAATGTTGAAGTACAATCGAGGAGTTAAAGCAAACTCTTATGGAAGTAGGTTTTCTATGCACATGTCACAAATAGAGAAATCTTTCTGTCATTGTTTTGTTTACAAGTCAGACACTGGATTTAATATTTTTTTATGTCGTTATCAAAAATTCAAACAGCTGTTTCTTATCGTCACTTACTTCTAAGTTGACAAATAAGTTATCTGATGCAAGGGTTTGGTAGCTCTTCTAAATACTTCTGTGTTTGTGTTAAATGTTTTGGACAGATCTGAGTTTACCTGTGAAGACTATTTCCTTCCTCAGGAGCTACGTGAGGGATGTCAGGCGCTTAATTGCACATTTATCACTACAACCCACCCCCACCCACATTCCTATACTCCCATTTTAAATTCCTATCATCAATGTTTGAATTTTCTTTGCTTTTCGTAGTTTTCTCTGTGTTTACAAAACTATTTTTTGTGGCCTTGAAGGTGCCTGCCAGGGCTTTCACTTCTGCAGATCTTGTTTTGAGCCAAAAGAAAAATCATGTCGACAAATAATTTAGTGCTGATTAGTTATAAGTTTGGTAAGAGATGTAACTTGACATGGCAGATAAGATTTGTCGGTATTTGCTTTAAAATATTTTATTTTTTTAAGGGTGTCTTCTTTTTAACATTCGTTTGCATTTCTTTATTTGGTAGGGGGGAAAGAAATTGTGCCAACATTCAACTAGTCAAAGTTGCAGGCTTCGTTTTCTTCTGAAATGTCGAAAGGGATTGGTGGTGGCTTTGTTTTGATGATGGCTGCTGCATTTATGTCCTCAACAGTAATTCACAAAGACTGCTCAAACACACAAGTAGCACATTCAACAAAAAGGCAGAAATTGCTTCAATTAGAGAGCTAATAAAATGACACAGGTTTGTGCTTTTTACAGACATGCTCTCCTCAGCAGACTGACATGTATTCCTTTGTATTTAACATAACAAATGCAAAGATTCTTACAATGTGGCCTGTGGTATACAGTAAAATGTGTGAAATATTTCCTTTCAACCAGTGAAACTGGCATAAAGCCCAGGAGGTTATTGAAACCTTTGCAAATTCTCAACCTTTACATCTAAATACATTGTAAAAGTATATTACAACTATCAATGAAATAGCCGGTGTGTTAGATGTGAGTCTGAAACGTTAAGTCTGTTTTGCTTCTCTCAAACCACATGTGGCCACATACATGCATAGTTTATCAAACTGAGCACTTTTATGTGGTAAGAGATGTTTTTATATGCAATTTTTCTACATTTTCTAAGTAAAATCTCTGTATATATTTGTGGATACACGCAGAGGGGGATATGTGCGTGCGGGTGTGTGTGTAAGAGAGAAATAAATGAATAAATATGGACGCAGAGCCTGCATGGTGTAGTGTTTGGGATTTTCCATTGCATTGCACAAGGTGGTTTTCACTACAGTTTCTGCTTAAATTGTCCTCTGTACATGATGGTACATTATATATATATATTTGATATATTATATTTTTCAGTACAATAAAAATGTGTTATTTATTACTATGGTCTTCAGTAAGCCACTTTTAAATGCCTAATAAAAAAAATATGAAGTTTTAAAATGGAAGATTTTATTACCTGTGGGACAATGCTTTTAATTTATGGATTTTATTTTCTCTTTTACAGCAGAAACGTAGACAGGAGACATACGCTGAAAGATCAGACGCCATATTGAGGTTATGTAGCATGACCGATGAACATTTGGGACAAAAAATGTGTGTCAGTACAAGAAATTGCCACTAAAATGTACCCTTTAAAGTGGATTGTGTCATCCTTAATATGTGAGTTTTGGGTAAATAATTTAATTTCACAATTAATTACAAAAGAGAAAAACTCAGAAGTGGCATATGTGATATGCATTCAAACTAATGTATGCTAATTAATATTTAATTTCTTGTTTTTATTTCATCAATGAACACTCCAATTTTGCAATTTGAGCTTTGGTAAAAAAATTCACTTTTTGCAAGCTCTGGTATTAGAATTAAAGTTATTAGAAATGGTAAATGGCCTGTATTTGTATAGCGCTTTTCTATTCCCTAAGCACCCCAAAGCGCTTTACATATCCAGTCATCCACACATTCACACACTGGTGATGGCAGCTACATTGTAGCCACAGCCACCCTGGGGTGCACTGACAGAGGCGAGGCTGCCGGACACTGGCGCCACCGGGCCCTCTGACCACCACCAGTAGGCAACGGGTGAAGTGTCTTGCCCAAGGACACAACGACAGAGACTGTCCAAGCCGGGGCTCGAACCGGCAACCTTCCGATTACAAGGCCAATTGCAGTGGCTGACCTTAAGGTTAAGAGGCTTATTTAATATGAATAAGAAGGCTGCAATAACTCCAATAAGCGAAGCAATTGTAACAAAGCATTTTTTTCTGCATATGAGGACTGTTCATCCAAACAACCTCGAGCTCATGTCCCAACATGTTTGTCTTACATATGTGAAGCTGAATACCAATTAAGATGCTGTAGATGAAGAACAGATGGATAGAAATAAAGATACTTTTCCAAATTAGCACCAACCTCTGTCATCAGCTTGGCTTTTCTTGGCTGCTATCCTAAGTCTAACCAATTCATAATTGTAAGTCTACCATCAATTAGACATCAGTGCCACTGGTTGACCACCAACAGAAAAAGACCCAGATAATGAGACCACCTGAGTTTCATCAAATTTGGTACTAGAATTACACTTTGTCCTGCCAAATCTGACATACATCAGATGAGTAGTTGTCAAAACGGGTTAAAAAGAAACAGGTATATAAGAGTTTGGGGGGTTTTCAGAATTGCTTCTGTTTTTATATATTTATCCTATTGAAAATAGCTGCATGCAAAGAAAAAAGCTGAAATAAAGCGAACCATGCTGTGAGCCAGGCACCTGAACATGGCCTCATTAATGGATAGATTCTTAAGAAGCCAATGACAAAGGCTCAGACTGCAGCTGATGTGATGGAGGAGATGATGGTGCTGGGGATGTGGTTTTTCTGCCTGCTGTTTTTTTTTCTTCTTTCTTCTAAATCTCACTCTTATTCGTACATTGTTAAAGGCCTCAATGCCTGTTCAAAGCAAAAAAGAAAAAAAATGAAAGAAAGAGAGAGATGACTATAAAATGCGTAACATGAAGCAGCTTTTTTCCCATAGTATTACATCATAAAAGCCGTAATAGTCTTTGATCAGTGTATATGTTAACTCCCAGCCAAAAGGAAAATAAAGCTTGTGTCTTCAACCGTATTTTCCACTACTTTTCAGTTTGTTGCAGAAAAAAATGAGATTATCTCATAGCCTGAGTTGCAAAAATGTATTATTTATTTCTTAAATCATATAAATTTCACTTCTCATGTTCACAGTGTAATGGCCTTTATGCCTTGTCCCTCAGGGCATATACTGTAAATGTACCCACTAGAAGTAGGTGCTAATATTTAATGCTGAACTATCCCCCCCACCCCACCTCCGCCCAGTTAAAAGCATCCATTCTGTTCTCTGTATGTGAAAGACTGGAAAAAAATGAGTGTGTGGTAAGATGTCTGTGAAGGTTCTCAGTCATCCAGGTCATTGTAGTCAAAGGAGCTTGCAAAGAATAGCGTCTGGACTTCTTTAAGTTGCTTGAAGACGTTTCACCTCTCATCCGAGAAGCTGGGTCCAGGGACCCACACCCATTTTCACACCTTGGCTCAGGCGATTAGAGGATCATCAGGGGGTCCTTTTGTCCCTCTGTGGGGGGTCACTCCCACTAGGTTTA